>NW_027270915.1:2497500-2659307 GCF_040938485.1 Diadema antillarum | reverse complement strand
TTAGATGGTGAATATTTGTGAAGCTTCCGTTTCTAATTCATACAGCATCAGCATACCTTATGTCTGAGAATAGTGGTAAAGAAGATTAGATACTTTGGCAACAGCGTGTAAAATTCGCAAAACTTTATTTTGTGCCTTATTTGCTGAACAAACGTCGTAGGAGGACTACAACCTGCCAGGCAGTATGGCGGAACAATTACTCTATTATTAGCGTCATAGAATAAATGACAATGATGTAGTTCTGAAGCATGCTATTCATTAGATACTTTTGCAATGACTCCATGTATACTTTTAATCGAACTAGGTATATAATCATCAATGTCTTCGTACTTGAATAACGACAGAATGATTTCGGTGAGGAAAGTTTTCTGTCACGTCATTTAGGAATAAGGGAACGTGTCAATATTATGCTATTTGTTCCATAGTTATTTCTGAAGTGGTTAAATGTATTTTCCTTTAAAAAAAAAATCATTTTATATATACCTACGTTGCATCCAGATGCCTATTCGTTGAAAAATATGGGCAATGTATTCAAAGGTCAAAGATCATAAACTAATGGGCCTAGGGTATACAACATTTCAGTAGTTGTTGTTTTGTTTTGTTTTGTTTTGTGGGTTTTTTTGTTTTTGTTTTTGTTTTGTTTTGTTTTTTTTTTTTGTTTTTTTTTTTGGGGGGGGGGACACGGTTCAAAGTGTCCTGAAACCTTGTATAATGCATGCATTTAGTCATGTATGATGCCAAACTGTTCCCGCTCATACAAATGCAGCCGTTTCAAGGAAATAACATAAGATTATTCTTATACTCCATGATTTGGTAATGCTTAAGTGGTTCATAAGAGTCCAGTGAAACTGTGTACAGAACAAAAAGTGGATATGACAATGGTATACGATATCCGCAATTTACTCTTTGACGGGGTCTATCATCCGATTAATATGTATAAGCACGGTAGTCCCCTTTTCGGAAACTACAAGTTAGATAAGCTGCAATCATTTTGCACGCGACCATGGCGTTATAGCCAAAGGTGATCTGCAAATCCCTGTGTGCCTACAGAGGATTGGAAAACGTAACAACTTTCTATGTATAGAAAAACGAAACAGAAACTGGTGCATGTATTCTCAGTCACTTTGTTAGTCATTATGATGATTTGCTCATTGCAGTTCCGGAATCTCAGCTCGAGGGACTCGAATTGATCCCAAATCAGTCGGAATGCGTGTATCACCCAAAACAAAATCTGAATACATAACCATGATAACTGCGATTCTGCCTAGTCTCCATTGGTAGCCCATAAGGGCTGGTATCAAGTTCGATTTTCATATTATAATTATACCTTGTATTTAGATGTTTTCATTGAAATGCCCGTATACCTGTATATGGTATGCGTATGTCAGTTAAGTATCTAAACCATAATAAATTGTAGTCGTAATCTAAGTGCCAAGAATCTTATGATTTGAATAAGTGTGAACACCAAGACATGTCGTGATAAGGACTTTAAGACAATTGGCATCGTCATTACAAAACAAACTCCTAATTGTAAGACATGTTTTAAATTTTAGATAAATTCATGTCTATGCTGGAAACATATCTTTTTGATGATTCATGATGACGTCACTGTTACATGAATATTGTACGCATGGAAATATGTAGGCCTATTCGTTTAAATGCATACAAACAACTTGTTAAATCCTCTTACATTTTTTTTAAAGATATGGTGCATACTTTAGAAATGTACGTAGCATGCTCTTGTTTTTTGAGGCTTTGTGTACTGGTAAAAAGCATATCTTATTCTTATAGATTATGTGAATAAGTACGTATTCAAATGCGTTTTGAATAAAACGTATCCAGACAAATGTATATCATATTTTTACCTCTTCCTTCATGCAGATGTATGCTCTTGCCTAGAGGGTTTGTTTGATAGATAGTGATAGTGCTCACCTCATTGGAAAGGTAAATGGGTAAATATTTGGTTCTAGTATGTCATTCTACATTAACATTTCAAAACTCACAAATTCCACACACACATTTCATGATTCACAAGATCCAAATTACACCAATCTTACTTACTTTGCAGAGTGCAACAACAGCATAAGTTTGATATACTGAGCAAACAGGCTTGCATTAGTTCGCACTATTCAAGGTTTAAAGTAGTTAAGTAACCAAATTGTACCTTGTTATGTGATGCTAAGTAGATTTACCCTATAGGTATAATGTTGCAAATATGTGGTGCTTATTTCATCCATAACTGCTGCAAAATTGCTTCTTTAAAGGAGCCAATCAGTGTCACTGCCTGTTCCTCTAGAGACGCAATATTGCCCAGTAATCTCAAGGTGCACTTGAGGTTATACTGGGCAACATTGCGCCTCTAAAGGCGTAGACAGTGACACTGACTGGCTCCTTTAAAGAAGCAATTTTGCTGCAGTCATGGATCAAATAAGCACCACATAGGTGCAACATTATACCTATACATATGGCACAAAATCGCACCCTCAAGAGAGGCTACAATCTTGGAACTTAGGGTGCTTCTTTGCACCCTCACGAAAGGTGTAAAGTTGCACCAAAAGTAGAGGCAAGAGAGGGTGCAAAGTTGCGCCGAAAATTAAAGGGAGAAAGATCGCACCCTCAAGAAAGGTGCAACTCGGCACCAATTAGTGTGGGTGGAAAGATGCACCCTCAAGAAAAGGGTGAAACTTAGCACCACTTAGTGTGGGTGGAAATATGAACCCAAGGGAAGAACTTCGCACCCTAAATAAAGTGTGCAATGTTGCACCCTCTATGGAGGGGCAAAGGTGCACCCACAGGGTGCAAAATTATACCATTGCACCATGGTGCTACTTTTGCACCAATTTCTTGAGGGTGCAAGATAACACCCATAGGGAGCCACCAGTGTGACATCACTTTGCACCCTTAAAAGGTGCAAGTATGAATCATTTTTTCTTAGTGTGTAGCGAGTGCTTATCCTGGGGCGGATGCAGGAATTCCGTAAAGGGGGGGGGGGGGCAAACAATATTTCTGTTGATACTTCTGGGTTTCATCTATTTTTTTCTTTTTATTTCTGTTGTTTAAATAGCAAATTAACAACAAATAAAGGGGGGGGGGGCGCGCCCGGTGCGCCCCCTCTGGATCCGCCACTGTTATCGGTACCAACGAGCGCAAGTACTCTTGATAATTCCAATTGTAATTGTGAAAAAAGAATCTGTTTAAGTTATCGTTAAGCTCTTCAAGGGATAAGCCAAAAACAAAAAAGCTCCGATTGAAACGTTAACGAAATGCTTATGAAAGTGACTGATTTTAGTGGACAATAGGGTCAGAATAATCGACTATGGAAAGGGATTAGTAGGTTATGACGATTATCATCCCCTAGTCTATCGTAATGACGACGGCATCATTTTCAAATCGTTTGTCAGGGTCATCCATTATACCGTGGAGCTCAGTCAAAAAAGTTCGACAATCTCAAAGGTAAAATGTAGTTTCCATAGAATGACTGCAGACTGTCGATTTTTGCTCTAATTATGATTATGAAGACATATAATAACGAAAATGCGAAAATGCAAAAAAAAAAGAAAAAGAAAAAATGTCCCCTCCTCCCCCCCCCCCAAAAAAAAACCCCTCCGCAACAATAACTTGAAGAATAATGAATCAATACAAATACAATTTCAGGGTATGAAACTATAACTTATTACCCACATCTTACAGAAAACTTCATCTGATTTTCTTCAGTGGTCAAAGAGAAATGAGGATCTTTGTAGAGCATGTCAGGAATCTCTTCCCTCAGGGTTCTGTCCATTGTCTTCACACATTAATGCAGTTCCAAGAGCATGCAAGTGCTAAACGTGGAAGAATCAGACCCATGACATGCAGTACAATGATCCACATTTCTCGGTGACCGCTTAGCCAAATCAAATGGGGTTTTCTGCAAAATGTACGTAAGATGTCATATTTTTACACACTGAGATAGCATTTAGACAGTTACATCATATTGGAACTTATCGATGCGGAAATCCGATTTTTTTTTTCGGGAAAGGGGGGAAAGTGAGAGACATACTGTATTACCTGAAAAGGTATACGTCGGAAGTATAGCAACCTCAGAGCATTCCCGAACGTGGTTGCTATGTGATGTTTACGATTCGATTAAATACATCGATCACAATATATCGCGCTATAGTAGTACCGTATGTCCCCCAAAAAAATTACAACGGGACCCTCACAATGATATCTTTAAAGATAGTAAATCAATCCAAATACAAATTCAGGGTATGAAACTATAACTCATTGGCCACATCTTACAGAAAACCCCATTCGATTTGCTTCAGTGGTCAAAGAGATATGAAGAATTTTCAAGAGGATGTCAAGAATCTCTTCCTTCCAAGTTCTGTCTATGGTATTCACACACAAAAGCATCGAAGTGCTAAACTTGGAAGAATCAGACTCATGACATGCTTTACAACTTTTCACATTTCTCTGTGACCGCTTGCTGAATGGGGTTTTCTGCAAAATAGAGCTAGGATGTTATACTTTAAGACCCTGAAGTAGCATTTAGACAGTTTCATCATATTGGGTGTTATCAATGCGAAAATTTGATCGTAATTTTTTTTTGGGAACATACTGTATACATTGAGCGAGAGTGAAGAGCGTGTCATGGGCATGTATGTTTAGCTGCATGCGATCACCACGCTTGTCACGTATGCTGTGCTAGTAACATTCTACGTACCCACTACTGAACGGGGAGGGCGAATTTACACTCACACACACGCACAAAAATCGGTTTTCTAACTTTTTTCATTTCCAAACTTCGATCTCAAAATATGCCGAAAACCATTATTATCCTGGCAATTAGCCAGACAAGTTTCTTGGAAGACCTGTTTTATATAGGAATCCCTATTGCAAGCAAAGTCCCAACCGTAGAGGATGAATTTTGTGCCCTTCTCAGAACTACGTTTTAGCTTTAAAAAGTCCAGGCCCAAAATATTACAAAACCGTTGTAATTGATTAACTCGTATAAGGTGTCGCATTCAACAATGATGACTCACATCTTTTTGGATTTATTCTTGGCAAACACCCTTCTGTGCTCATGATGTGATGGTGCTGTCTTGACAGTCTGAATTGTTCCAGCGAATCTGATTTCGAGCCGATACTTTGTCTATCACGAAATAAAAGGTGAATGCTCTTCTGAATTCATTTCGTGTGCATTTAAAGCTAACATTACCATCACACATTGCGTAAAACCCTGCGCGGTGTTTTTTAAAGTAACGTGGTGTTTTTTAAAGTAACATGTTGTTTTTCTACCAAATACATGTATAATGTTTATATATATACATTATTATATGCATGCATATATATATATATGCATGTATATGTATGTATGCATATATATATATATATATGTATGTATGCATATATATATATATGTATGTATGCATATATATATATATATATATATATATATATATATGTGTGTGTGTGTGCGTGTGTATGTATGTGTGTCTGTGTAGGTGTATCATATTACCTAGAAAGATGCGTGTAGCCATATTGATTAGAAATGTTCATCTTTATTTTGTTTAATTTCTTTTCGCTATAAATAGATAATGGAAAATATCAAAAAAAATAAGAAAAGCTTTTATGAAGTCATAATTGCTTCATGTTCGGAGGGAAGCATAAAAGCAGTTATAATTGAAAACGTCCTACTATGTCCCTTAGATGAGCGAAGGGACTTCTTTGCACTATCGTATTAGACTTTTAATGTCTTCTACAAGATGTGACAAGAATGCCATGTCTTTACCACGGATAAGTTGGTGGCAATATGGTTGCAGTTAATGTTAAAGTACTATATATAATAGCCCGTATAAATAGCCTCTAAAGTGCGATAAAAAAATTGCTGTGTTTACACTTGGACAAGAACTGACTGCAGTTTCTTCACATGACGTGAAAATAAACGTAACCTTCATTTATGTAATGGCGCCTTTTCCCAACTCTTTGGGTAACCAAACAAAGAGAAACAATTTTACAACAAAGTTAATTCAATACAATTACTTTTATTATATATATATATATATATATATATATATATATATATATATATATAAACACTATACCGTCTGGTGACGCGTACTCCTTGTCAGCACAAACATTCACACACACAAGCGCATACACAGACAGACACTATAACCCTAGAAACATGGACGGGTCTAATCATCCAATCAATAATTATTGCGCACGTATTCACAGTTTACATCACACCACTTGAATCCTTATATATATTTTGATGGTCTAGATTGATGTCTGCACGATTAATTACTGTCTGTCTGTCTGTCTCAAGGTCAAGGTCTGAATAGCTGTAAGGGTTGATGACCTTATCACTCTCAGATGTTGAGATATGAGGTATACACGCGGTAAAAAAATGCTTTATCTACTTTCTGAAGTCGAGCACGAATTGATTTTGTGATTGTACGCATTTAAATTGATTACATGTAAGAAGTTTCTGCGCTCTGCTATCACAAGTATAGTTGTTACATGCATCACTGTTGGTTCATAACGCTCAAAGAGAAGTGTATAACACATTTTGAGGCCCCTCTTTTTTGGTCATTTTTTTACATAATTTTATTCATCTCCCTCTTGGTTTATTCTAGTGATTCATAACGGCGGGGATATATCACTGTGTTTTTCAACAAATACATTTATTTTTTTCTGTCTCCTGTTAAATCCAACTTTAAAAACGGAGAAGTTAGTCTGATATTCATGCGATTATGTGCACATTCCGATTGACTAAATTTGTGATATGAGCGTAGGCCCTACCCAACTAAGGCCCGGTCCCACTGGCCGATGGACACAAAACGTATGCAGAAAGGACACAGCGGACGAGCAAAATTTCGGGGATGGCTCCATACGCTTTCATCCGCTCCAGAAATTGACAAAATTGGCGAAAATTGGCGAAAACAGAACGTGGATAGTATGTAGCGGGGATGTCAAACGGATGTTCATCGGAAGCCTAGCGGATGAAAGCGGATGGAAGTGGATGACAGCTCCGAAGGGGTTACTGGAGATAATTGCGAAACGGACGCATAGCGGAAAGAGCGGATGCAGAGCGGATGAAGCGGATGCATCACGTACGCCTAACTGAAACAAACGCTTTGTCCGTTCTAAATACTTTATATACGAGATGCATACGCTTACATCCTTTCTATTTCCGTCCTATTAACGATGTATAGACGTTCCATGTACCATATCTTTCCTCCCTCTTTCCGTTTTCAGCTGCAGCGGATGTGAGTTGCGAGGATGCCCAGAGGATGCAGAGAGGATACAGCGGACGTGGGATGATAACGGACTTAGTTTTTTTAGTTTTGTTTGATAGATACTTTATTTTCTGCAAATCAATATACATTGTACATAAACTGAATAATCGTGAACATGGGAAATATACAAAGTATATTTGAAACAGAGTCGTTTGACTTGCATAAAGAATGATATAAAAGGAAATTAATGATATTACAGTATGCATGTCTATGCAGCTGGGATTACAATAACAATATTATATTTAGGAAATGATAATGCAGAGGGCCGCCATTGTAAGCATTGCTTGAAAAGATGGCCGGCCCGACGTTTGTTGCTCGTATGTCGCGGATATACATCGTACACGGCGGAAAGTTCATCCGTTCTAAAAGTTTTAAGCAGATTAAAACTTCTTGCGCGGATGAAATCACAATGGACGGATGCTCGATGGATAGAGCGTATGAAACACGTGTGCGATGAGTACACCGCGGATGCGTAGTGTTTTCCAACTAATGGCAAGATTTTTTTTAACGTTTTACATCCTCTTTGCATCCGTAAGTGCAGTGGGACCGGGCCTCTAGCAACTGCATGCTAACACATGTGTATTTATTTTCGACTCGCGAATCCCAACAGAACCCAGATACTGTCATGAATACAAAAGCAACTCGATTGACAGACTCCAAAGTGATATACGGAGTCAAACAGCTCCAATCAGGCTGATGTCAGTGTAAATAAATTGAGATGAGATGAGTTGAGTTGAGTTCAGTTTATTTATTTAACTACTGTAAAATCAATTCAATTCGATATAACTTAATTCAATTCTATTCAATTCAATTTGTCTTCCAAAGAACGTAAAATAAAAAATAACAAAATAATAAAAGTATACCTAAATACACTCAGTAAAAAAAAAGAAAGTAAACACTTTTTCGAGTTCATATTTTTCATAGAAGATTTTGATGAAAATCAATGTATTATATACCATATTAAAGGCAATTTAATTGCCTATCAAGCTAGTAGGTTAATACAAAAGGAAATCTTATGCATGGGTAAACACATTCGTTTTTGTCCTCCAAAGCACAAAAGTAAAAATTGCAAGAATTGACATGTTGCCTTTCATTTACAAATGCCCTTCACGAAAACAATGACAACAAAAGACCAGTTTAACACAATGAGAGACATGAATAAAATAGCAAAAATAAGGTTTTGTTCTCTTTATCTCTTTATAACCTCCAACAAAAACAAAGTGGGAAAGTAAAGGGGGAAAATAAGAATTTTCTGTCAACTCAAACTTCAAATGATATAGGGAGTAATAAACAGATTTTTTTATTTCATTTTTTTAAAGAATTCATAACACAAATTCAAAAACTAAACATTATTGACAATTTTCTAATTTGAAAAAAGAAACAACTAAAATTTCTGCCATTTTTGTTAATTATTGCTTCTTTTCTTATTTCATTTGAATTTAGTTTTGACAGAAGATTCTTCATTTTCCTCCATTATTTTTAGCCTTCATTGATCTTTTGGGCTTTAAAGATATGATAGAGATCATAAGCTTATTTTCGCAAGTTAATTCATGTTGCTTTTTGTGTGAAATGTTTTGTTTGTTCTCATTGTTATATGGAAGAGCGCCTACGCATGAATGACAACTTGCTCAGTTTTGCAATTTTTACTTTTGTGCCCTGGAAGAGAAAAATAAGGTATTCGCTCATGCGTAAAGTTTTCCTTTTTGTTGATCTACCGGGTTGATAGCCAATTAAATTATCTTTAATATGGTGTATAATACATTAACTTTTAGCCAAATATTATATGAGAAATATAATCTCGAAAAAGTGTTTACTTTTTTTTTTTGCTGAGTGTATATTGGTTAACTGCAAAATGAACGATACTGGTAATTAACAAATGAAAAGTTCCAAATTAAAAAAAAAGATTGAAGGGTCCCCTAAAAACATTGTTATCGACTATAAGCTGTTTACATATTGATTATATACATTTTAAGAATAAAGCATTTATAGTTCAAAATCATTACACAAATCACACATTGAAGAGAATACAACTTATAACATGACTGATTGATGTATGCGAAATCACAATGAGACGGGGGGGGGGGGCAGAAAAGAGATAACCGAGTTTAAGTACAAATAGTTAAAAAGATAATGTTAACCAACATAATGACAAGTCAGTGTAAGTTAGAGACGGTAACTGAGGTCATAACAAAATAAGGAAACTTGACAGAAGTAAAAATTGGATGATTTAGAAAAGAAAGGTGTCGGATGGGTTTTGATAATGTAATAAGATAAAATTCATAGATCTTATGCGTGTAAGTAATGTATCGAAAAATTAGGATGCTGAATATAGAGTACTCCTTTGAAGAATCAATGGCCCGAACTCACGAAGGTGGTACAAATGAAACCATGGTTTAAACCATGGACAAAAACCATGGAGCGCCAAGTGTCCCATGGAATATTTCGTTACGAAATCAAACGAAATCAGTCATTTCGTCGATGAAATAATTATTTTGTAAAGAAATGACAACATTTTGTAACTAAATGAACATTTCGTTAACGAAACGGTCATTTTGTCGACGAAATGACCAATTTCGTAACGAAATATTCCGTGCGACACTTGGCGCTCCATGGTGTTTGTTCATGGTTTAAAGCATGGTTTCATTTGTACCACCTTCGTGAATTCGGGGCTTAGAGTTTAATGGTGGAGAGTGAGAATCAGTGCTTGTTTCACCAACGATAAATAAGGCAGTCAGCTTTCCATGTGTAGTACAATGCCATTCATAACGTTTGGAAACTGTCAACTTGCAAAGGGATTAGCAACTGAAAGGTTATCTATCAAGATAGTACAGCAGTAATCGAAGTGACTTTGGATTAAAGTTTTTGTGAAAACCAATTAGCCATATTATCTATATTAACGAAGAGTTTTGTTTTTGTTTTGTTTTTTTAAGGGCAGAATCTCGAGAATCTATGTACATGTTCTAGGCAATTCGGAGAAGCAGAAATATTTGAATTGAAGATTTAGCGTCTTCTGTTGTCAATCGGGTGATCAGTGGGAGACGCAGACTCAGTTCTTGGCGCCTGTTCCCATAGGGATGATGTGGGGAGTAGATGTATCCGGGTGAGAAACGACGAACCTCTGGAGGCACCCTCCCAGGAACGTGTATCGCCGGCGGCCACAGCGACTTCCAGCTCCTCCTTATCTTCTCGCCTCGCCGCAGTGATGCTGCTGCTGCGAGTGGGCGTTTTTCAGGAAAGGAAACAAAGCAGTGATCAACGCCTGTCACTCCGCTGCTTCGTCATGGTTTCATTTCCTTGTGTCGTTTTATCTCAGTCCTTGTTCATTATCTGTCTGTCGCTCATTATATTATCCGTCCCCTTCTCTTCTCGTTCATCTTCCCCTCCCCCCCCCCTCTCTCTCTCTCTCTCTTGCTTGCGTTTCTTATCATGGCCGCGATTTTTTTTTTTACCTTCTTTGTTCATCTGTTCAGACAATGATCGAAGAGTATGTGAATCACTTTGAATCCAGAGTATCGCACTGATCAGAGGCAATTGGCATCGTCTTTTCTTAGACTCTTGTTCAGAGTTTGGCTGTTCATTATATCTTTTCTATATTATCTTTCTACTTTCTCTCCATTCCAGACAGCAAGATCATCTTTGAAAAGTAAATGATCATCTCAGGCTTACTTCATCTTCATCTGCGAAACTCGATATGAAGGCTAAATTGCACAATACTCAATTTTTTTCAATTGCCATTGATCCCCTTTCAGACAAAAGGAAAAAGAGAAAACATCATGCAATGAGTAGGAAACTACTGCTGAGATGACCTTTTTTTCTCCAAATGATAGAATTTATTGATTTCTCGAAGCAACATAATCATACAGAGGATGGATGAAATACAAAATTATTACTTCAACACAAAGCCATTTCTTTGGTACAAACAATTTACACACTTATCTGCGTTTTTCATGTTTTTTCAAAAAATATTCAAATAACTCCTTACTAACAAACATACTATAAAGGGTCGTACATGCGAGGATACCCACTAATGCAAACGTGACTGTATATATCTAACCAAAAATGGTTTGGCAGGGACCTCCAAAAACAGCTGATTATGACAGCCCTCATCCGTAGTGCAGAGAAGAGTATTATTCATTATCATAATTATTCAATTCCATTACGAAAATAGGACAAAATAACTCTTGGCAGTCCGAAAGCCCGCTCAGGCCCGCCCGACATGGCGACGACGAGTGCACAATGAATAAGTTCCACAGGACCATTGCAATTAACTACACACACAAGTGTAACACTTGTGCACAGCGTGCACACTGCTGAGATGACCTGGTGTAACTTGAAATCTCACTTTGCGAGGAGAGTCAAGGTAGATGTCGCTAGAACGGATTTTACCAAGAGAAAAAAAAGAAAAAAAGAAACTTCGTCATTACTCTCCGAATCATTGTTCAGTTAGGCTTAATCCACGTATTCTAATATGCATTCTCACAATATTATGAATATTATAGATGTTCAAGGCAATTGTTTTTCTTATTGATTTGATTTGGTTTATTGGTTTATTGGTTTTTGTATCTGTCATACACACGCACATACATACATACATACATACAAATACTCATACATGAAACAAATACCAATCATCATATGATCATACGGAATACGATTCTTACGTCTACAATGATAATACGAGATAATCTGAAGCGATACATCTGACAAATAGAAGGGCTATACAGCAAATCTTGATACATCTGACAAATAGAAGGGCTATACAGCAAATCTTGATGTCTTTGCAGCCAAATAAATTGAGTTTAGGGGGTTCAAGGTGACTGGTTTCGAGAGAAGAAGGGGAGAAAAGAGACAGGAGGAGGATGTCCCGCTATCCTTCCAGAGATAGGATGTTGCTGGGGAAGAATTTTTATCGCAGCTGCATCTACCACTCAGATGTTATATGTTTCAACGATTTTAACAAAGTCACCGCTGGTTGACGACTTTATTCAACACCACGTCAGGACAGGTTACACAATGCGCATCTACTTAATGATTACGTTACCCCAATGTAAAACAGAATTCCTGAGCTTCGAGCCCGTTATACACAGCCATTGGTATTGTTGTTGGTATTGGCATTAGCATTGGCATTGGTAAAGGTATTGGTACACTGTATTGATATTGGTATTGGTATTGGTATTGGTATTGGTATTGGTATTGGCATAGGTAGAGGTAGATATTGATAATGGCAAATGCATTGGAATTGGAATTAGTATCGGTATTGGTATTGGTATTGGCATTGGTATTGGCATAGGTAGAGGTAGATATTGATAATGGCAAAGGTATTGGTATTGGTATTGGTATTGGTATTTGTATTGGTATTGGTGTTGATACTAGCATAGGTAGAGATATAGGTATAGGAAAAAGTATAGGTATAGGTATTGGTATTGGTATTGGTTTTGGTGTTGTTATTGGTATTTTTCACAGCTATGGAAACATTAGATTTTACACATCAAACATATTTTCACTGCTTTTCTTCAATGAATTCGGAGACTTTAAAATCCATAACTTCCGTAGGTAATGAGTCCCACACTCTATGTGGACCAATGTATACGTCTCAAAAATGTCAGAGTATAAACGAACAGCTTTTTTTTTGTAAGAATATATTAAAAGTAATATTTCTAAGTGTCCTCCGTCATAGATCATTCTCTTTGATATTTTTTCGCACAATATTTTACGCAGATTTCAAGACCTTCCTTCGTCATTTATTAATTCTTTCTCAGCGTTCAATTCAACTCGATTCGATGACTTTATTTCCATCCAACAGAAGGTAATACATAGTACAAAGTATATACATGTATTTGACAAATCATTTTGTTTAAACAATTTCTATACACAAGTCATAAAGTAGCATAAGTTTGCTTGTACATTAAGTACTATTCTTGATAGTGTATAAACTGAACCTTTAGCTTGTATATACTTTGAACTCAGATCGTTTTCTTTTGATGATGATGTAAATAAAAGCATTGAATTGAATTGAAAAAGTATAATACAAAGTATAGGCCTACATGAGAGGATTGAGATAAACAATGCATACTTTGCAAGAATAACAAAGGAGTAACATGACTGTAAATACATCGTCATTATAAGCGAGGGAGAGAGAGAGGAGGAGAGAAAGAAAACATTTGGATAAAGAGTATTGAATTTGGATCTTTCCCTTCGGGGTGAGTGATGGTTGTGTCGTCTATGGCGGGCCATTGATGCCACCAACATATAAATCCGTCCGATGAAAAACACTGATGTCAAACAACCTGTAGAATTCAAGACCTCCCTCAATCACGATCCCAGTGTAGGAGGCTGGATGTCCTTTTTCTCTCGCATTTATAACCGTCTGCATCCTGTTTTTGTACAGGTATAACACACCTGGAATGGTCGAGGACTTGCCCTGACCCCTTATACAGTGCCGTAGGTGCCACTTAAAAAGATTAAAGAGAAAAATTCGAAAAAAGGGAATATAAGGCTTCCGAGTTTTGTTGCAATGATTTGGTTGTGGTTGGCGAGGGAAAATATTTCTACAAGCAAGATACTCACAATGTGGATGTCAGGAGATTTCATACTAAAATCTAAATGGACTATTTGGCCTCAATATAGGTACATCGAATGTAAGCAATTTTTAAGTGAAAGGGAACGTAGATTTATAGCTTTCAGGACTCCTGAGCAGAGTTTGAGAGTAAAAAGGGCCCCTTTTAAAATCAAATGACGGAGGTGAAAACGAGTTAATTTTCTATGAGACCACGAAAGACTCTTCATCTTGTAGTGCATTAAGGTAATACGTACATTTTCCTCTTGTCTTGCACACGTTTCGGTCTAAGTAATTCACGGATTTAAGACCTATATCCTGAAATAGCTGAAATGCACCGCTGGGTGAAGGCCCACCAGTACCACACTATCCCTTAGAGCTTGTTTATATCCTGTTCTGACAGGAGTTCACTTCTAAATAATTTTCCCTCCAAAGTCTTCTCTTCCTTTATAACTATCCGTCGTTTAACTTACCTTTTTAACTTACCTTGTAAGTGGTAAAGTCATGTGTCATGTGTAGGTTTACAAAACCGACAAGAAGATATCAGTTACAAGTTGGTGTTACTGTTTTTTTTTTTTTTTTTTTTTTTTTTTTGGGGGGGGGGGGGTTTCGGGAATAATTGATGATTGTAGTATATCGAGCTGGGTGTGTGCAGGTGATTTATATTGTACTCCGGCTGTAGTGCAGGGTGTAGAACGAGCATGCGTTTACTGTCTGCAGTGCAGAGTGTGCAGAGCCAGTGTGAGCTAGGTGTGTGCAGGGGTGACAAGGGCTATAGCACAAAATGCGATGGGCGTGTGCCAAGGGCTGTAGTGCAGAGTGTGCAGAGTCAGCGTAATCCAGCTTAAAAGCACTGTTCTCGTAAGTATTTCTTCAGAACTAGCTCAAGATGGTAAGTAACTGGCATAGGCGCCGGAAGTGGGGGGCAGGGGGGCGGCCGCCCCCCCAATCCAAAAAGTGGGGGGGCAAAACGCATTTTTGCCCCCCCAAAAAGCCCCCCCCCCCAAAAAAAAAAAAAAATAATAATAATAAAAATAATAAAACAAAGAAAACTAGAGATTGTAATTTGTCATCACTGACAAATTAAGGTGATCCGATCTTTTTTTTAATCAATGATTCGAGTCCTGATACTGCAAAGTCTCAGCTACAACATATTAAAATCTGAGAGAAATTCACCGAAGCATAAGTAAGATAGTGCTCGATAAAGAGAGTCATGTCAATTTTCACATCTAAAAAATTCCCTCCCATAGAGATAACACGTCATAGCAAAGATAGAAAAAGAAGTACATATGACCTTTGACCCCACTTTGCACAGACAAGATGGCATCTGAGCAAAAAGTGGTTATTTTATGAAATGATCCCTGTAACATGGTCTTTACGTGTGCAAAATATGGGAAAGATAGGACATGTATTCACCAAGATACAGGATGAAACATCTATGACCTTTGACCCTAATTTACATACCCAAGATGGCGTCTGATCAAGTAGTTGTAATTTTATGAAATAATTTTCGTGACATGAACTAAACATGTGCAAAATATGAAGGTGATAGGGGCTGTTTTTCTTGAGTTATTGCAAAGAAAGTTGCAAAAAGAAAGAAATATTTCAATACATCGAAGATAAATTTTAATTTCAACCAAGTTTTTTCACGTGATCCCGACAACGTATGAAAAAACGAAGGGCACATTTACGATAGCCCCACATCTCAGCTACAACATATTAAAATCTTAGAGAAATTCACCGAAGCATAAGTGAGCTAGTGCTCGATAAAGATAGTCATGTCAATTTTCATTTCCATAAAAATTGCACTCCCATAGAGATTACACGTAAACTGGTCAAATTTGACAAGGTTACCTTCAATCCATTTTTTCGAGGTGATGTCGTCATCAAATCAAAATTGTTTAATTACATTTATGAAAGAACATTTCATAAGCTACAACATATTGAAATTTGGGTGAAAATTGGCAAAGGATTAGTGAGATACGCTCGAGTAAACTTGAAATTTGATGACGTCATTTTGAAAATTTACTTTTTTTACTTTATTAAGAAATTTGATATCTTTTAATCATTTTATCAGCATAGCCAGCCCATGAAATGACATGTACAACTCATCACCTTTCAGAATATGTAAAGAAAATGGGGGGTCACCGTCCATCCTGACGAGTAAAATCCGATTTAAAATTGGCGGTTTTTTGGCATAGTTGCACTGTGTATCCCCATTGACGCACGCGCGGAATTTTGAATTTGACGGGCCCGTATGACGTCATATTGAGTCGGATCGACTTGAAACTTGGTAGAAATATTCCTTGAAATTTCGGACATCCGATCCGTGTGAAAAAATTGAAAATTTCTATTTCATATTAGCTGTGCGTGCGTATATGTGCGCGCGCGTACGCGTCCGTCCAATTTTTTCAATTTTTCAAAAAATGCTCCAAATGGTCTGAAACGTGTGCAAAAAAAATTTGAGCTGGATTTGAGCATACAAATATTTCAACGCGCGCGTACGCGCGCGTTTTGATATAAAAATGAATTTTGAGAATATGAGTAGAATGCGCTTGACCTGAAATATATGTGACGTAAATTTCATTTCAATATTCCATTCCATTAATGAGATATGCATGAAAATGTGTTTTCATATAATGACGTCATAGTGACGTCACGGTCGACTGATCACTATGATTTTACTTGCGCTGTCGTCTTTGCGACATGATACATATATGGTATAAGTCTGACATTGAGAGGCAATGCACTTTCTGAGCTAACCTCTGCACAACTTTTGAGGAGAAATAAAGAAGAAGAAGAAGAAGAAGAACTAGAGATTGTAATTTGTCATCACTGACAAATTAAGGTGATCCGATTTTTGTTTAATCAATGATTCGAGTCCTGATTGCAATAGGCATGACCATACAAGTTCCATCTGTGTTTAGAGACATTGGCCGTGTGGTGTTTGCATTCTCATTTAGCAAAGGGAGTCATATCTGCCATGTTTGGTACCAAATTCTGCATACACTATAACAAAGAAACAGCAACAAGTACATATGACTTTTGACCCACCTTTGCACTCCCAAGATTGCATCTGATGAAATAGTGGTTATTTTGTGAAATGATTCTCGCGACATCGTCTATACGTGTGAAAAATATGGGAAAGATATAAGGACAGGTATTCACCAAGATACAAGATGAAACATTTATGACCTTTGACCCTAATTTACATATCCAAGATGTCCGATCTAGTAGTTGTTATCTCATTAAATAATGTACGTGACATGAACTAAACATGTGGGGTGATAGGGCGTGTTTTTCTTGAGTTATTGCAAAGGAAGTTGCAGAAAGAAAGAAATATCTCAATACATAGAAGATAAGCTTTAATTTCGACCAAGTTTTTTTTTATCGTGATGCCGACAACGTATGAAAAAACGAAGGGCACAGTTGTGGTAGCGTAAAGTCTCAGCTACAACATATTAAAATCTGGGAGAAATTCACCGAAGGGTAAGTGAGCTAGTGCTCGATAAAGACAATCATGTCAATTTTCACATTTAAAAAAATTCCCTCCCATAGAGATAACACGTCATAACGAAGATACAAAAGAAGTACATATGACCTTTGACCTCAATTTGCACAGACAAGATGGCATCTGAGTAAAAAGTGGTTATTTTGTGAAATGATCCTTGTAACATGGTCTTTGCGTGTGCAAAATATGGGAAAGATAGTACAGGTATTCACTAAGATACAGGATGAAACACTTATGACCTTTGACCCTAATTTACATACCCAAGATGGTGTCTGATCAAGTAGTTGTTATTTTATGAAATAATTTACGTGACATGAACTTAACATGTGCAAAATATGGAAGTGATAGAGGCCGTTTTTCTTGAGTTATTGCAAAGAAAGTTGCAGAAAGAAAGAAATATCTCAATACATCGAAGATAAGCTTGAATTTCAACCAAAATCTTTGACGTGATCCCGACAGCGAATGAAAAAATGAAGGGCACATTACGGTAGCGTAAAGTCTAAGCTACAACATATTAAAATCTGGGAGAAATTTACCGAAGGGTAAGTGAGCTAGTGCTCGATAAAGATAGTCATGTCAATTTTCATTTCCAGAAAAACTGCACTCCCGTAGAGATAACACGTAAACTGGTCAAATTTGACAAGATTACTTTCAATCCATTTTTACGAGGTGATACCGTCATCCAATCAAAACTTTGTAATTTTGTGTTTGTAAGAACATTAAGTAAGCTACAATATACTGAAATCTGGGTGAAAATTGACAAAGGACTAGTGAGATATGCTCGAATAAACTTGAAATTTGATGACGTCATTTTGAAAATTCACTTTTTTTACTTTATTAAGAAATTTGATATCTTTTGATCATTTTGTCAGCATTACCACCCCATGAAACGACATGTACAACTCATCAGCTTTCAAAATATGTAAAGAAAATGGGGGGTCACCGTCCATCCTGACGAGTAAAATCGGATTTAAAATTGGCGGTTTTTTGGCATAGTTGCACTGTATATCGCCATTGACGCGCGCGCGGAATTTAAACTTTGATTGGCCCGTATGACGTCATATTGGGTTGGATCGACTTGAAACTTGGTAGAAATATTCCTTGAATTTCAGACATTCGATCCGTGCGATAAAACGGGAAATTTCTATTGCATATGAGCTGTGCGTGCGTATATGCGCGCGCGCGTACGCGTCCGTCGATTTTTTTTTGAAATGCTGTAAATGACCTGAAACGTGTGCAAAACAATTTTGAGGTTGATTAGAGCATGTTTAGATTTCAACGCGCGCGTACGCGCTCGTTTAGTATGAACGTGACCAAATTTTATGAAATATATCAATAGACCTTGACTTGAACTATATGATATCTTAATTTCATTCAAAAATTCCGTTCCATTAATGAGATATTGATGTAAACGTGATTTCAGATAATGACGTCATAATGACGTCACGGTCAACTGATCACATTGATACACTAGATCTGTCGTCCTTAGGACATGATACATACATGGTATAAGTTTGAAAGTGATAGGTGGGGGACTTTTTGAGTTAACCGCTGCACAAGATTTGAGGAGAAAGAAATAAAGAAGAAGAAGAAAGAATCCGTACAGATACAATAGGTGATCCGAGAGGATACTCGGATCACCTAACTAGAGATTGTAATTTGTCATCACTGACAAATTAAGGTGATCCGATTTTTTTTTAATCAATGATTCGAGTCCTGATCGGAATAGGCATGACCATACAGGTTTCATCTGTGTTTAGAGACATTGGCCGTGTGATGTTTGGATTCTCATTTAGCAAAGGGAGTCATATCTGCCATGTTAGGTACCAAATTCTGTATACACTATAACGAAGAAACAGCAACAAGTACATATGACCTTTGACCCACCTTTGCACTCCCAAGATGGCATCTGATGAAATAGTGGTTAATTTGTAAAATGATTCTTGCGACATCGTCTATACGTGTGAAAAATATGGGAAAGATAGGACAGGTATTTACCAAGATACAAGATGAAACATTAATGACCTTTGACCCTAATTTACATACCCAAGATGTTGTCCGATTAAGTACTTGTTATTTTATGAAATAATGTACGTGACATGAACTAAACATGTGCAAAATATGGGGGTGATACGGTTTTTTTTTTGAGTTATTGCAAAGAAAGTAGCAGAAAGAAAGAAATTCTCAATACATAGAAGTTAAGCTTTAATTTCAACCAAGATTCTTAACGTGATCCCGACATCGTATGAAAAAACGAAGGGCCTTTTTGCGATAGCGCAAAGTCTTAGCTACAACATATTAAAATCTGGTAGAAATTCACCAAAGGGTAAGTGAGCTAGTGCTCGATAAAGACAATCATGTCAATTTTCACATATAAAAAAAAATCCCTCCCATAGAGATAACACGTCATAACGAAAATACAGAAAGAAGTACATATGACCTTTGAACCCAATTTGCATAGACAAGCTGGCATCTGAGCAAAAAGAGGTTATTTTTAAAATGATCCTTGTAACATGGTCTTTGTGTGTGCAAAATATGGGAAAGATAGGACATGTATTCACCAAGATACAGGATGAAACATTTATGACCTTTGACCCTAATTTACATACCCAAGATGGTGTCCGATCAAGTACTTGTAATTTTATGAAATAATGTAAGTGACATAAACTAAACATGTGCAAAATATGGAAGTGATAGAGGCCGTTTTTCTTGAGTTATTGCAAAGAAAGTTGCAGAAATAAAGAAATATGTCAATACATCGAAGATAAGCTTCAATTTCAACCAAGTTTTTTGACGTGATCCCGACATCGTATGAAAAAACGAAGGGCACAATTTCGGTAGTGTAAAGTCTCAGCTACGACATATTAAAATCTGGGAGAAATTCACCGAAGGGTAAGTGAGCTAGTGCTCGATAAAGATAGTCATGTCAATTTTCATTTCCAGAAAAACTGCACTCCCATAGAGATAACACGTCATAACAAAGATACAGAAAGAAGTACATATGATCTTTGACCCCACTTTGCACAGACAAGATGGCATCTGAGCAAAAAGCGGTTATTTTGTGAAATGATTCTTGTATGATGGTCTTTGCGTGTGCAAGATATGGAAGAGATAGGGCGTGTATTCACTAAGATACAGGATGAAACATTTATGACCTTTGACCCTAATTTACATACCCAAGATGGTGTCCGATCAAGTAGTTGTTATTTTATTAAATAATGTACGTGACATGAACTAAATATGTGCAAAATATTAGGCTGATAAGGCTTGTTTTTCTTGAGTTATTGCACTGAAAGTTGCAAAAAGAAACGAATATGAAAATACATCGAAGATAAGCTTTAATTTCAACCAAGTTTTTGGACGTGATCCCGACATCGTATGAAAAAACAAAGGGCACACTTATGATAGCCCAAAGTCTCAGCTACAACATACTAAAATATGGGAGAAATTTACCGAAGGGTAAGTGAGCTAGTGCTCGATAAAGATAGTCATGTAAATTTTCATTTCCAGAAAAACTGCACTCCCATAGAGATAACACGTAAACTGGTCAAATTTGACAAGATTACTTTCAATCCATTTTTACGAGGTGATACCGTTATCTACTCAAAATAATGTAATTTTATGTTTGAAAGAACATTAAATAAGCTACATCATACTGAAATCTGGGTGAAAATTGACAAAGGACTAGTGAGATACGCTCGAATGAACTTGAAATTTGATGACGTTATTTTGAAAATTTACTTTTTTTACTTTATTAAGAAATTTGATATCTTTTAATCAGTTTGTCAGCATTGCCACCCCATGAAATGACATGTACAACTCATCAGCTTTCAAAATATGTAAAGAAAATGGGGGGTCACCGTCCATCCTGACGAGTAAAATCGGATTTAAAATTGGCAGTTTTTTGGCATAGTTGCACTGTGTATCGCCATTGACGCGCGCGCGGAATTTCAACTTTGACGGGCCCGTATGACGTCATATTGAGTCGGATTGACATGAAACTTGGTAGAAATATTCCTTGACATTTGAGACATCCGATCAAAGTGAAAAAACTGGAAATTTCAATTGCATATGAGCTGTGCGTGCGTATATGCGCGCGCGCGTACGCGTCCGTCCGCTTTTTTCAATTTTTCAAAAAATGCACCAAATTGTCTGAAACGTGTGCAAAAAAATTTTGAGCTCGATTGGAGCATACAAATATTTCAACGCGCGCGTACGCGCACGTCTTAAGGTAGAGATGATTTTTGAAAATATTTGTACAATCCGCTTGACTTGAAATATATGTGACGTAAATTTCATTGAAAAATTCCATTCCATTAATGAGATATGAATGAGAATGTGTTTTCATATAATTACGTCATAGTGACGTCACGGTCGACTGATCACTATAATTTTACTAGATCTGTCGTCTTTGTGACATGATACATATATGGTATAATTTTGAAATTAATAGGAGTAGCACTTTCTGAGCTAATCGCTGCACAACTTTTGTCCAGAAATAAATAAAGAATCCGTACAGATACAATAGGTGATCCGAAGGATACTCGGATCACCTAACTAGACTTGGAATTTGTCAACACTGACAAATTAGGTGATCCGATCTATTCGGAAATCAATGATTTACGTCCTGATCCCAATAGGCATGACCATAAATGTTTCATCTGCGTTTAGGGGACATTGGCCGTGTGATGTTTGGATTCTCATTTAGAAAAGGGAGTAAGACCTGCCATCTTTGGTACCGAATTCCGTATACACTAACGAAGATACAGAATGAAGTATATTTGACCTTTGACCCCACTTTGCACAGACAAGATGGCATCTGAGCAAAAATTGGTTATTTTTTGAAATGATTCTTATAACATGGTCTTTGCGTGTGCAAAATATGGGAAAGATAGGACATGTATTCACCAAGATACAGGATTAAACATTTATGACCTTTGACCCTAATTTACATACCCAAGATGGTGTCTGATCAAGTAGCTGTTATTTTATGAAATAATGTACGTAACACAAACTAAACATGTGCAAAATATGGGGGTGATAGAGGCTGTTTTTCTTGAGTTATTGCAAAGAAAGTTGCAGAAAGAAAGAAATATCTCAATACATCGTAGATAAGCTTTAATTTCAACCAAGTTTTTTAACATGATCCCGACATTGTATGAAAGAACTAAGGGTACATGACGATAGCCCAAAGTCTCAGCTACAACCTATTAAAATCTGGGAGAAATTTACCGAAGGGTAAGTGAGCTAGTGCTCGATACAGACAGTCATGTCAATTTTCATTTCCAGATAAACTCCACTCCAATAGAGATAACACGTAAATTGGTCAAATTTGACAAGGTTACTTTCAATCCATTTTTACGAGGTAATGACGTCACCCAATCAAAATTATGATTGAACAAAACAGAAAGAGCAAATAATAAGCTACAACATATTAAAATCTGGGAGAAATTCACCGAAGGGTAAGTAAGCTAGTGCTCGATAAAGACAATCGTGTCAATTTTCACATCTAGAAAAATTCCCTCCCATATAGATAACACGTCATAACGAAGATACAGAAAAAAAGTACATATGACCTTTGACCCCACTTTGCACAGACAAGATGGCATCTGAGCAAAAAGTGATCATTTTGTGAAATGATTCTTGTAACATGGCCTTTGCGTGTGCAAAATATGGTAAAGATAAGACATGTATTCACCAAGATACAGGATTAAACATATATGAACTTTGACCCTAATTTACATACCCAAGATGGTGCCCGATCAAGTAGCTGTTATTTTATGAAATAATGTACGTGACACGAACTAAACATGTGCAAAATATGGGGGTGATAGAGGCTGTTTTTCTTGAGTTATTGCAAAGAAAGTTGCAGAAAGAAAGAAATATCTCAATACATCGTAGATAAGCTTTAATTTCAACCAAGTTTTTTAACATGATCCCGACATTGTATGAAAGAACTAAGGGTACATGACGATAGCCCAAAGTCTCAGCTACAACCTATTAAAATCTGGGAGAAATTTACCGAAGGGTAAGTGAGCTAGTGCTCGATACAGACAGTCATGTCAATTTTCATTTCCAGATAAACTCCACTCCAATAGAGATAACACGTAAATTGGTCAAATTTGACAAGGTTACTTTCAATCCATTTTTACGAGGTAATGACGTCACCCAATCAAAATTATGATTGAACAAAACAGAAAGAGCAAATAATAAGCTACAACATATTAAAATCTGGGAGAAATTCACCAAAGGGTAAGCTAGTGCTCGATAAAGACAATCGTGTCAATTTTCACATCTAGAAAAATTCCCTCCCATATAGATAACACGTCATAACGAAGATACAGAAAAAAAGTACATATGACCTTTGACCCCACTTTGCACAGACAAGATGGCATCTGAGCAAAAAGTGATCATTTTGTGAAATGATTCTTGTAACATGGCCTTTGCGTGTGCAAAATATGGTAAAGATAAGACATGTATTCACCAAGATACAGGATTAAACATATATGAACTTTGACCCTAATTTACATACCCAAGATGGTGCCCGATCAAGTAGCTGTTATTTTATGAAATAATGTACGTGACACGAACTAAACATGTGCAAAATATGGGGGTGATAGAGGCTGTTTTTCTTGAGTTATTGCAAAGAAAGTTGCAATAAGAAAGAAATATCTCAATACATCGAAGATAAGTTTTAATTTCAACCAAGTTTTTCGACGTAATGCTGACATTGTATGAAAAAATGAAGGGCACATAACGATAGCCCAAAGTCTCAGCTACAACATATTCAAATCTGGGAGAAATTCACCGAAGCATAAGTGAGCTAGTGCTCGATAAAGATAGTCATGTCAATTTTCATTTCCAGAAAAACTGCACTCCCATAGACATAACACGTAAACTGGTCAAATTTAACAATGTTACTTTTAATCCCCTTTTACGAGGTGATGCCGTCATCCAATCAAAACGTTGTTATTATATGACTGAAAGACCATTTATTAGGCTACAACATATTGAAATTTGGACGAAATCAACAAAAGATTAAGTGAGATATGCCTGAGTGAACTTGAAATTTGATGACGTCATTTTGAAAATTTACTTTTTTTACTTTATTAAGAAATTTGATACCTTTTAATCATTTTTTCAGCATCGCCAACCCATGAAATGACATGTACAACTCATCAGCTTTCAGAATATGTAAAGAAAATGGGGGGTCACCGTCCATCCTGACGAGTAAAATCGGATTTAAAATTGGCAGTTTTTTGGTATTGTTGCACTGTATATCGCCATTGACGCGCGCGCGGAATTTCAACTTTGACGGGCCCGTATGACGTCATTTTGAGTCGGATTGACTTGAAACTTGGTAGAAATATTTCTTGACATTTTAGACATCCGATCAAAGTGAAAAAACGGGAAATTTCTATTGCATATGAGCTGTGCGTGCGTATATGCGCGCGCGCGTACGCGTCCGTCCGATTTTTTCAATTTTTCAAAAAATGCTCCAAATGGTCTGAAACGTGTGCAAAAAAATTTTGAGCTCGATTTGAGCATACAAATATTTCAACGCGCGCGTACGCGCACGTTTTAACAATGCGATGAATTTTGAAAATATGAGTAGAATTCCCTTGAAGTGAAATTAATGTGACGTAAATTTTATTGAAAAATTCCATTCCATTAATGAGATATGATTGAAAATGTGTTTTCATATAATGACGTCATAGTGACGTCACGGTCGACTGATCACTACGATTTTACTTGACCCGTCGTTTTTGGGACATGATACATATATGGTATAATTTTGACATTGATAGGAAGTGGACTTTCTGAGCTAACCTCTGCACAACTTTTGTCCAGAAATAAAGAAGAAGAACTAGAGATTGTAATTTGTCATCACTGACAAATTAAGGTGATCCGATCTTTTTTTTAATCAATGATTCGAGTCCTGATACTGCAAAGTCTCAGCTACAACATATTAAAATCTGAGAGAAATTCACCGGAGCATAAGTAAGATAGTGCTCGATAAAGAGAGTCATGTCAATTTTCACATCTAAAAAATTCCCTCCCATAGAGATAACACGTCATAGCAAAGATAGAAAAAGAAGTACATATGACCTTTGACCCCACTTTGCACAGACAAGATGGCATCTGAGCAAAAAGTGGTTATTTTATGAAATGATCCCTGTAACATGGTCTTTACGTGTGCAAAATATGGGAAAGATAAGACATGTATTCACCAAGATACAGGATGAAACATCTATGACCTTTGACCCTAATTTACATACCCAAGATGGCGTCTGATCAAGTAGTTGTAATTTTATGAAATAATTTTCGTGACATGAACTAAACATGTGCAAAATATGAAGGTGATAGGGGCTGTTTTTCTTGAGTTATTGCAAAGAAAGTTGCAGAAAGACAGAAATATTTCAATACATCGAAGATAAACTTTAATTTCAACCAAGTTTTTTAACGTGATCCCGACAACGTATGAAAAAACGAAGGGCACATTCACGATAGCCCTACATCTCAGCTACAACATATTAAAATCTTAGAGAAATTCACCGAAGCATAAGTGAGCTAGTGCTCGATAAAGATAGTCATGTCAATTTTCATTTCCATAAAAATTGCACTCCCATAGAGATTACACGTAAACTAGTCAAATTTGACAAGGTTACCTTCAATCCATTTTTTCGAGGTGATGTCGTCATCAAATCAAAATTGTTTAATTACATTTATGAAAGAGCATTTCATAAGCTACAACATATTGAAATTTGGGTGAAAATTGGCAAAGGATTAGTGAGATACGCTCGAGTAAACTTGAAATTTGATGACGTCATTTTGAAAATTTACTTTTTTTACTTTATTAAGAAATTTGATATCTTTTAATCATTTTATCAGCATAGCCAGCCCATGAAATGACATGTACAACTCATCACCTTTCAGAATATGTAAAGAAAATGGGGGGTCACCGTCCATCCTGATGAGTAAAATCCGATTTAAAATTGGCGGTTTTTTGGCATAGTTGCACTGTGTATCCCCATTGACGCACGCGCGGAATTTTAAATTTGACGGGCCCGTATGACGTCATATTGAGTCGGATCGACTTGAAACTTGGTAGAAATATTCCTTGAAATTTCGGACATCCGATCCGTGTGAAAAAATTGAAAATTTCTATTTCATATTAGCTGTGCGTGCGTATATGTGCGCGCGCGTACGCGTCCGCCCAATTTTTTCAATTTTTCAAAAAATGCTCCAAATGGTCTGAAACGTGTGCAAAAAAAAATTTGAGCTGGATTTGAGCATACAAATATTTCAACGCGCGCGTACGCGCGCGTTTTGAGATAAAAATGAATTTTGAGAATATGAGTAGAATGCGCTTGACTTGAAATATATGTGACGTAAATTTCATTGAAATATTCCATTCCATTAATGAGATATGCATGAAAATGTGTTTTCATATAATGACGTCATAGTGACGTCACGGTCGACTGATCACTATGATTTTACTTGCGCTGTCGTCTTTGCGACATGATACATATATGGTATAAGTCTGACATTGAGAGGCAATGCACTTTCTGAGCTAACCTCTGCACAACTTTTGAGGAGAAATAAAGAAGAAGAAGAAGAAGAAAAACAAAGAATCCGTACAGATACAGAAGGTGATCCGAGAGGATACTCGGATCACCTGATAAAGAATCCGTACAGATACAGAAGGTGATCCGAGAGGATTCTCGGATCACCTAACTAGAGATTGTAATTTGTCATTACTGACAAATTAAGGTGATCCGAGTTTTTTTTCATCAATGATTCGAGACCTGATCGCAATAGGCATGACCATACAGGTTTCGTCTGTTGTTAAAAACGTTGGCCGTGTGATGTTTGAATTCTCGTTTAGAAAAGGGAGTCATATCTGCCATCTTTGGTACCAAATTCCGTATACACTAGATAACGAAGATACAACAACAAATACATACGACCTTTGACCCACCTTTACACTCCCAAGATGGCATCTGAGGAAAAAGTGGTTATTTTGTGAAATGATTCTTGCGACATCGTCTATACGTGTGCAAAATATGGGAAAGATAGGACAGGTATTCGCCAAGATACAAGATGAAACATTTATGACCTTTGACCCTAATTTACATACCCAAGATGTTGTCCGATCAAGTAGTTGTTATTTTATGAAATAATGTACGTGACATGAACTAAACATGTGCAGAATATGGGGGTGATAGGGCGTGTTTTTCTTGAGTTATTGCAAAGAAAGTTGCAGAAAGAAAGAAATATCTCAATACATAGAAGATAAGCTTTAATTTCAACCAAGTTTTTTATCGTGATCCCGACATCCTATGAAATAACAAAATGAAATAGCGCAAAGTCTCAGCTACAACATATTAAAATCTGGGAGAAATTTACCGAAGGGTATGTGAGCTAGTGCTCGATAAAGACAATCATGTCAATTTTCACATTTAAAAAAATTCCCTCCCATAGAGATAACACGTCATAACGAAGAAACAAAAAGAAGTACATATGACCTTTGACCTCAATTTGCACAGACAAGATGGCATCTGAGTAAAAAGTGGTTATTTTGTGAAATGATCCTTGTAACATGGTCTTTGCGTTTGCAAAATATGGGAAAGATAAGACATGTATTCACTAAGATATAGGATGAAACACTTATGACCTTTGACCCTAATTTACATACCCAAGATGGTGTCCGATCAAGTAGTTGTTATTTTATGAAATAATGTACGTGACATGAACTAAACATGTGCAAAATATAGAAGTGATAGGGCGTGTTTTTCTTGAGTTATTGCAAAGAAAGTTGCAGAAAGAAAGAAATATCTCAATACATCGAAGATAAGCCTGAATTTCAACCAAAATTTTTGACGTGATCCCGACATCGTATGAAAAAACGAAGGGCACACTTACGGTAGCGTAAAGTCTCAGCTACAACATATCGAAATCTGGGAGAAATTTACCGAAGGGTAAGTGAGCTAGTGCTCGATAAAGATAGTCATGTCAATTTTCATTTCCAGAAAAACTGCACTCCCATAGAGATAACACGTAAACTGGTCAAATTTAACAAGGTTACTTTCAATCCATTTTTACGAGGTGATACCGTTATTCAATCAAAATGTTGTAATTTTATGTTTGAAAGAACATTAAATAAGCTACAACATACTGAAATCTGGGTGAAAATTGACAAAGGACTAGTGAGATACGCTCAAATAAACTTGAAATTTGATGACGTCATTTTGAAAATTTACTTTTTTTACTTTATTAAGAAATTTGCTATCTTTTAATCATTTTGTCAGCATTGCCACCCCATGAAATGACATGTACAACTCATCAGGTTTTAAAATATGTAAAGAAAATGGGGGGTCACCGTCCATCCTGACGAGTAAAATCGAATTTAAAATTAGCAGTTTTTTGGCATAGTTGCACTGTATATCGCCATTGACGCGCGCGCAGAATTTCAACTTTGACGGGCCCGTATGACGTCATATTGGGTCGCATTGATTTGAAACTTGGTATAAATATTCCTTAACATTTCAGACATCCGATCAAAGTGAAAAAACTGGAAATTTCAATTGCACATGAGCTGTGCGTGCGTATATGCGCGCGCGCGTACGCGTCCGTCCGATTTTTTCAATTTTTCAAAAAATGCTCTAAATGGTCTGAAACGTGTGCAAAAAAATTTTGAGCTCGATTGGAGCATACAAATATTTCAACGCGCGCGTACGCGCACGTTTTAAGAGAAAATATGAATTTTGAGAACATGAGTAGAATGCGCATAATTTGAAATATATGTGACGTAAATTTCATTGAAAAATTTCATTCCATTAGTGAGATATGATTGAGAATGTGTTTTCATATAATGACGTCATAGTGACGTCACGGTCGACTGATCACAATGATACATTAGATTTTTCGTCTTTGGGACATGATGCATACATGGTATAATTTTGAAATTGATAGGCAGCGGACTTTCTGAGCTAACCTCTGCACAACTTTTGCGGAGAAATAAAACAAAGAAGAAGAAAGAATCCGTACAGATACAGGTGATCCGAAGGATACTCGGATCACCTAAAAATCGGATCACCTTAATTTGTCAGTAATGATATCTCATTAATGAAATAGAATTTTTCAATGAAATTTACGTCACATATATTTAAAGTTATGCGCATTCTACTCATGTTCTCAAAATTCATATTTTCTCTTAAAACGTGCGCGTACGCGCGCGTTGAAATATTTGTATGCTCCAATCGAGCTCAAAATTTTTTTGCACACGTTTCAGACCATTTGGAGCATTTTTTGAAAAATTGAAAAAATCGGACGGACGCGTACGCGCGCGCGCATATACGCACGCACAGCTCATATGCAATTGAAATTTCCAGTTTTTTCACTTTGATCGCATGTCTGAAATGTCAAGGAATATTTATACCACGTTTCAAGTCAATCCGACTCAATATGACGTCATACGGGGCCGTCAAAGTTGAAATTCCGCGCGCGCGTCAATGGCGATATACAGTGCAACTATACCAAAAAACTGCCAATTTTAAATCCGATTTTACTCGTCAGGATGGACGGTGACCCCCCATTTTCTTTACATATATTGAAAGCTGATGAGTTGTACATGTCATTTCATGGGTAGGCAATGCTGACAAAATGATTAAAAGATATCAAATTTCTTAATAAAGTAAAAAAAGTAAATTTTCAAAATGACGTCATCAAATTACAAGTTTACTCGAGCGTATCTCACTTATCCTCTGCCAATTTTCTCCCATATTTCAGTATATTGTAGCTTATGAAATGTTCTTTCATTAATGTAAAAACAACATTTTGATTGGATGACGTCATCGCCTCGTAAAAATGGATTGAATGTATCCTTGTAGAATTTGACCAGTTTACGTGTTATCTCTATGGGAGAGCAGTTTTTCTGGCAGTGAAAATTGACATGACTCTCTTTTTCGAGCACTAGCTCACTTTTGCTTCGGTGAATTTTTCCCAGATTTTAGTATGTTGTAGCTGAGACTTTGGGCTATCATGAATGTGCCCTCCATTTTTTCATACGACGTCGGCATCACGTCGAAAAACTTGGTTGAAAATGGCACGTGGCTTCGATGCAGCGTCATTTTGCTTAATACACAGGGCCTATGGAGCATGAAATAGGTCATTGCATAGCGCATCCGACTCGTAATCCTAAGGTCCCTGGTTCGAGGCTCACCCCTGCCAATATTTTTTTTTTCATTTTTTTAAACACTTTTTTTCTTCTTTTTAGGTGATCCGAGTATCCTCTCGGATCACCTATTGTATCTGTACGGATTCTTTCTTCTTCTTTCTTTATTTCTCCCCAAAAATTGTGCAGAGGTTAGCTCAGAAAGTACTATGCCTATCAAGTTCAAACTTATACCATGTATGTATCGTGTCCCAAAGACGGCAATCGAACTAAAATCAAAGTGATCAGTCGACCGTGACGTCACTATGACGTCATTATATGAAAACACATTCTCAATCATATCTCATTAATGGAATGAAGTTTTTCAATGAAATTTACGTCACAGATATTTCAAGTTATGCGCATTCTACTCATATTCTCAAAATTCACATTTCTCTTGGTACGCGCGCGTACGCGCGCGTTGAAATATTTGTATGCTCAAATCGAGCTCAAATTTTTTTTGCACACGTTTCAGACCATTTGGAGCATTTTTTGAAAAATTGAAAAAATCGGACGGACGCGTACGCGCGCGCGCATATACGCACGCACAGCTCATATGCAATAGAAATTTTCAGTTTTTTCACACGGATCGGATGTCCACAATGTCAAGGAATATTTCTATCAAGTTTCAAGTCGATCCGACTCAATATGACGTCATACGGGCCCGTCAAATTCAAAATTCCGCGCGTGCGTCAATGGGGATACACTGTGCAACTATGCCAAAAAACCGCCAATTTTAAATCGGATTTTACTCGTCAGGATGGACGGTAACCCCCCATTTTCTTGACATATTCTAAAAGCTGATGAGTTGTACATGTCATTTCATGGGTTGGCGATACTGAAAAAATGATTAAAAGATATCACATTTCTTAATAAAGTAAACAAAGTAAATTTTCCAAATGACGTCATCAAATTTCAAATTCACTCGAGCGTATCTCACTTAAATTTCGCCAATTTTCACCCAGATTTCAGTATGTTGTAGCTTATGAAATGTTCTTTCATCAATGTAATAACAACATTTTGATTGGATAACGTCATCACCTCGTAAAAATGGATTGAAAGTATCCTTGTAAAATTTGACCAGTTTACGTGTTATCTCTATGGGAGAGCAGTTTTTCTGGCAGTGAAAATTGACATGACTCTCTTTTTCGAGCACTAGCTCACTTATGCTTCGGTGAATTTCTCCCAGATTTTAATATGTTGTAGCTGAGACTTTGGGCTATCGTGAATGTGACCTCCATTCTTTCATACAACGTTGGTATCACATCGAAAAACTTGGTTGAAAAATTGCATGTGGCTTCGATGCAGCGTCATTTTGCTTAATACACAGGGCCTATGGAGCATGAAATAGGTCATTGCATAGCGCATCCGACTCGTAATCCTAAGGTCCCTGGTTCGATGCTCACCCCTGCCAGTTTTTTTTTTTGAACACTTTTTTTCCTTTTTTTTCTTTAGTTAGTCTTAATCTCCTTTCCTAACTTTATCTTTTTCTGATTTTTTCATGCTTCTCCTTCAAATTTCTATAAAAATAACATAATTTTTTCTTTATTTTTCTTTCTTTCTACTACTTTCTGTGCAATAGATGAACAACAACGATGGCTATTAATCCCATATTTTGCACATGTTTTGTTCATGTCACGTACATTATTTCATAAAATAACAATTACTTGATCGGACACCATCTTGGGTATGTAAATTAGGGTCAAAGGTCATAAATGTTTTATCCTGTATCTTGGTGAATACATGTCCTATCTCTCCCATATTTTGCACACGCAAAGACCATGTTACAAGAATCATTTCACAAAATAACGACTTTTTGCTCAGATGCCATCATGTCTGTGCAAAGTGGGGTCAAAGGTCATATATTCTTCTTTCTGTATCTTCATTATGACGTGTTATCTCTATGGGAATGCAGTTTTTCTGCGAATGAAGCTATGACCATTTTTTTCGAGCAATAGCTCACTTATGCTTCGGTGAATTTCTCCCAGATCTTAATATGTTGTAGCTGAGACTTTGGGCTATTGTATTTTACCCTTCGTTTTTTCATACGATGTCGGGATCACGTTAAAAAACGTGGTTGAATTTAAAGCTTATCTTCAATGTATTGAGATGTTTCTTTTCTTTCTGCAACTTTCTTTGCAATAACTCAAGAAAAACAGCGTCTATCACCCTCAAATTTTGCACATGTTTAGTTCATGTCACGTACATTATTTCATAAAAGAACAACTTCTTGATCAGACACCATCTTGGGTATGTAAATTAGGGTCAAAGGTCATAAATGTTTCATTCTGTATCTTAGTGAATACATGTCCTGTCTCTTCCATATTTTGCACACGCAAAGACCATGTTACAAGAATCATTTTACGAAATAACCACATTTTGCTTAGATGCCATCCTGGCTGTGCAAAGTGAGGTCAGTGGTCAAATATACTTCATTCTGTCTCTTTATTATGACGTGTTATACGGAATATGGTACCAAAGATGGCAGATCTGACTCGCTTTTCTAAATGAGATTCCGAATATCACACGGCGAATGTCCCTAAACACAGATGAAACCTGTATGGTCATGCCTAAATTATATATTTGTTGCTGTATCTTTGTTATCTAGTGTATACAGAATTTGGTACCAAAGATGACAAATTTGACTCCCTTTTCTAAATGAGAATCCAAACATCACACAACCAATGTCTCTAAACACAGATGAAACCTGTATGGTGTTGCCTATTGCGATCAGACCTCGAATCATTGATTAAAAAAAAAAAAATCGGATCACCTTAATTTGTCAGTGATGACAAATTACAATCTCTAGTTTAGATGTGAAAATTGACATGACTCTCTTTATCGAGATCGATCTTACTTATGCTTCGGTGAATTTCTCTCAGATTTTTATATGTTGTAGCTGAGACTTTGCAGTATCAGGACTCGAATCATTGATTAAAAAAAAGATCGGATCACCTTAATTTGTCAGTGATGACAAATTACAATCTCTAGTTAGGTGATCCGAGTATCCTCTCGGATCACCTTCTGTATCTGTACTGATTCTTTATTCTTCTTTCTTTGTTTCTTTCTTTATTTCTCCTCAAAAGTTGTGCAGAGGTTAGCTCAGAAAGTGCTATGCCTATCAAGTTCAAACTTATACCATGTATGTATCGTGTCCCAAAGACGACAGATCAAGTAAAATCATTGTGATCAGTTGACCGTGACGTCACTATGACGTCATTATATGAAAACACATTCTCAATCATATCTCATTAATGGGATGGAATTTTTAAATGAAATTTACGTCACATATATTTCAAGTCAAGCGAATTCTATTCATATTGTCAAAATTTATATTTTCTCTTAAAACGTGCGCGTACGCGCGCGTTGAAATATTTGTATGCTCCAATCAAGCCCAAAATTTTTTTGCACACGTTTCAGACCATTTAGAGCATTTTTTGAAAAAATGAAAAAATCGGACGGACGCGTACGCGCGCGCGCATATACGCACGCACAGCTCATATGCAATCGAAATTTCCCATTTTTTTCACTGTGATCAGATGTCTGAAATGTGAAGGAATATTTCTACCAAGTTTCAAGTCAATCCGACTCAATATGACGTCATACGGGCCCGTCAAAGTTGAAATTCCGCGCGCGCGTCAATGGCGATAGACAGTGCAACTATGCCAAAAAACCGCAAATCTTAAATCCGATTTTACTCGTCAGGATGGACGGTGACCCCCCATTTCCTTTACATATTCTGAAAGCTGATGAGTTGTATATGTCATTTCATGGGTTGGCGATGCTGAAAAAATGATTAAAAGATATCAAATTTCTTAATAAAGTAAAAAAAGTAAATTTTCAAAATGACGTCATCAAATTTCAAGTTTACTCGAGCGTATCTAACTTATCCTTTGCCAATTTTCACCCAAATTTCAATATGTTGTAGCTTATGAAATGCTCTTTCATAAATTAAATACACAATTTTCATTAGATGACGACATCACCTCGAAAAAATGGATTGAAGGTAACCTTGTCAAATTTGACCAGTTTACGTGTAATCTCTATGGGAGTGCAATTTTTATGGAAATGAAAATTGACATGACTATCTTTATCGAGCACTAGCTCACTTATGCTTTAGTGAATTTCTCTAAGGTTTTAATATGTTGTAGCTGAGACGTAGGGCTATCGTAAGTGTGCCCTTTGTTTTTTCATACGTTGTCGGGATCACGTGAAAAAACTTGGTTGAAATTAAAGTTTATCTTCGATGTATTGAGATATTCCTTTCTTTTTGCAACTTTATGTGCAATAACTCAAGAAAAACATACCCTATCACCACCATATTTTGCACATGTTTAGTTCATGTCACGAACATTATTTCATAAAATAACAACTACTTGATCAGACGCCATCTTGGGTATGTAAATTAGGGTCAAAGGTCATAAATGTTTCATCCTGTATCTTGGTGAATACATGACCTATCTTTCCCATATTTTGTACACGTAAAATCCATGTTACAGGGATCATTTCATAAAATAACCACTTTTTGCTCAGATGCCATCTTGTCTGTGCAAAGTGGGGTCAAAGTCATATGTACTTCTTTTTCTATGTTCGCTATGACGTGTTATCTCTATGGGAGGGAATTTTTTAGATGTGAAAATTGACATGACTCTCTTTATCGAGCACTATCTTACTTATGCTTCGGTGAATTTCTCTCAGATTTTGATATGTTGTAGCTGAGACTTTGCAGTATCAGGACTCGAATCATTGATAAAAAAAATCGGATCACCTTAATTTGTCAGTGATGACAAATTACAATCTCTAGTCTTCTTCTTCTTTCTTTATTTCTCCCCAAAAGTTGTGCAGAGGTTAGCTCAGAAAGTGCTATGTCTATCAAGTTCAAACTTATACCATGTATGTATCGTGTCCCAAAGACGGCAATCGAACTAAAATCAAAGTGATCAGTCGACCGTGACGTCACTATGACGTCATTATATGAAAACACATTCTCAATCATATCTCATTAATGGAATGAAGTTTTTCAATGAAATTTACGTCACAGATATTTCAAGTTATGCGCATTTTACTCATATTCTCAAAATTCACGTTTTCTCTTGATACGTGCGCGTACGCGCGCGTTGAAATATTTGTATGCTCAAATCGAGCTCAAATTTTTTTTGCACACGTTTCAGACCATTTGGAGCATTTTTTGAAAAATTGAAAAAATCGGACGGACGCGTACGCGCGCGCGCATATACGCACGCACAGCTCATATGCAATAGAAATTTTCAGTTTTTTCACACGGATCGGATGTCCAAAATGTCAAGGAATATTTCTATCAAGTTTCAAGTCGATCCGACTCAATATGACGTCATACGGGCCCGTCAAATTCAAAATTCCGCGCGTGCGTCAATGGGGATACACAGTGCAACTATGCCAAAAAACCGCCAATTTTAAATCGGATTTTACTCGTCAGGATGGACGGTGACCCCCCATTTTCTTGATATATTCTAAAAGCTGATGAGTTGTACATGTCATTTCATGGGTTGGCGATACTGAAAAAATGATTAAAACATATCACATTTCTTAATAAAGTAAACAAAGTAAATTTTCAAAATGACGTCATCAAATTTCAAATTCACTCGAGCGTATCTCACTTAAATTTCGCCAATTTTCACCCAGATTTCAGTATGTTGTAGCTTATGAAATGTTCTTTCATTAATGTAAAAACAACATTATGATTGGATAACGTCATCACCTCGTAAAAATGGATTGAAAGTATCCTTGTAAAATTTGACCAGTTTACGTGTTATCTCTATGGGAGAGCAGTTTTTCTGGCAGTGAAAATTGACATGACTATCTTTTTCGAGCACTAGCTCACTTATGCTTCGGTGAATTTTTGCCAGATTTTAGCATGTTGTAGCTGAGACTTTGGGCTATCGTAAGTGTGCCCTCCATTTTTTCATACGACGTCGGCATCACGTCGAAAAATTTGGTTGAAAATTGCATGTGGCTTCGATGCAGCGTCATTTTGCTTAATACACAGGGCCTATGGAGCATGAAATAGGTCATTGCATAGCGCATCCGACTCGTAATCCTAAGGTCCCTGGTTCGATGCTCACCCCTGCCAGTTGTTTTTAAATTTTTTAAACACTATTGTTTCTTCTTTTTCTTTAGTTAGTCTTAATCTCCTTTCCTAACTTTATCTTTTTCTGATTTTTTTCATGCTTCTCCTTCAAATTTCTATAAAAATAACATAATTTTTTCTTTATTTTTCTTTCTTTCTACTACTTTCTGTGCAATAGATGAACAACAACAATGGCTATTAATCCCATATTTTGCACATGTTTTGTTCATGTCACGTACATTATTTCATAAAATAACAATTACTTGATCGGACACCATCTTGGGTATGTAAATTAGGGTGAAAGGTCATAAATGTTTCATCCTGTATCTTGGTGAATACATGTCCTATCTCTCCCATATTTTGCACACGCAAAGACCATGTTACAAGAATCATTTCACAAAAAACCACTTTTTGCTCAGATGCCATCATGTCTGTGAAAAGTGCGGTCAAAGGTCATATATTCTTCTTTCTGTATCTTCATTATTGATTTTGAAATGCAGTATTGCAGTATTGATTTTGAAATGCAGAAATAAAAACTGAACTGAACTGAACTGAATTATGACGTGTTATCTCTATGGGAGTGCAGTTTTTCTGCAAATGAAATTTGACATGACTATCTTTTTCGAGCAATAGCTCACTTATGCTTCGGTGAATTTCTCCCAGATCTTAATATGTTGTAGCTGAGACTTTGGGCTATCGTATTTTACCCTTCGTCTTTTTCATACGATGTCGGGATCACGTTAAAAAACGTGGTTGAATTTAAAGCTTATCTTCAATGTATTGAGATGTTTCTTTTCTTTCTGCAACTTTCTTTGCAATAACTCAAGAAAAACAGCGTCTATCACCCTCAAATTTTGCACATGTTTAGTTCATGTCACGTACATTATTTCATAAAATAACAACTTCTTGATCAGACACCATCTTGGGTATGTAAATTAGGGTCAAAGGTCATAAATGTTTCATTCTGTATCTTAGTGAATACATGTCCTATCTCTTCTATATTTTGCACACGCAAAGACCATGTTACAAGAATCATTTTACGAAATAACCACTTTTTGCTTAGATGCCATCCTGGCTGTGCAAAGTGGGGTCAATGGTCAAATATACTTCATTCTGTATCTTCGTTACAGTGTATACGGAATTTGGTACCAAAGATGGCAGGTCTGACTCGCTTTTCTAAATGAGATTCCAAATATCACACGGCGAATGTCCCTAAACACAGATGAAACCTGTATGGTCATGCCTAAATTATGTATTTGTTGCTGTATCTTCGTTATCTAGTGTATACAGAATTTGGTACCAAAGATGACAGATATGACTCCCTTTTCTAAATGAGAATCCAAACATCACACGGCCAATGTCTCTAAACACAGATGAAACCTGTATGGTCATGCCTATTGCGATCAGACCTCGAATCATTGATTAAAAAAAATCGGATCACCTTAATTTGTCAGTAATGACAAATTACAATCTCTAGTTCTTTAGTTAGTCTTAATCTCCCTTCCTAACTTTATCTTTTTCTGATTTTTTTATGCTTCTCCTTCAAATTTCTATAAAATAACATATTTTTTTCTTTATTTTTCTTTCTTTCTACTACTTTCTGTGCAATAGATGAACAACAACAATGGCTATAAATCCCATATTTTGCACATGTTTAGTTCATGTCACGTACATTATTTCATAAAATAACAACTACTTGATCAGACACCATCTTGGGTATGTAAATTAGGGTCAAAGGTCATAAATGTTTCATCCTGTATCTTGGTGAATACATGTCCTATCTTTCCCATATTTTGCACACACAAAGACCATGTAACAAGGATCATTTCATAAAATAACCACTTTTTACTCAGACGCCATCTTGGGTGTGCAAAGTGAGGTCAAAGGTCATATGTACTTCTTTCTGTATTTTCGTTATGACGTGTTATCTCTATGGGAGGGATTTTTTTTTAATGTGAAAATCGACATGCTTTTCTTAATCGAGCACTAGCTCTCACTTACCCTTCGGTGAATTTCTCCCAGATTTTATGTTGTACCTAAGACTTTGCATTTTGCATCTTGGTGAATACCTGTCCTATCTTTGCCATATTTTGCACACGAATATAGACGATGTCGCAAGAATCATTTCACAAAATAACCACTTTTTCGTCAGATGCCATCTTGGGAGTGTAAAGGTGGGTCAAAGGTCATATGTATTCGTTGCTGTATCTTCGTTATTCAGTGTATACAGAATTGGTACCAAAGATGGCAGATATGACTCCCTTTTCTAAATGAGAATCCAAACCTCACACGGCCAATGTCTCTAAACACAGATGAAACTTGTATTGTCATGCCTATTACGATCAGGACTCGAATCATTGATTAAAAAAAAAATCGGATCACCTTAATTTGTCAGTGATGACAAATTACAATCTCTAGTCTTGTGTTTGGGATGATAAAACGATATGGAAAGTGTATTTTCAGCAGTTTTTCTACAACTTTTTTTTTTTTGTAGAGTAGTGAGATCAGGTATGTCTTAGAGGCCCCTTTTTATTTCCTGATAACCCTTTGCACACTCTTCACTTTCAAGTCTGATTACTTTTGATAATCCCTTCATTGTTGTTGCTCCAGCGGTTTACATCCTGTTTTTGGTCCCATTCATCACACAGCTAGCACGGTTTGGTAGATTAACCACTTGAATAGACCCGGTACAGTATGTCCCAAAAAAAATTACAACGGGACCCCCCCCCCCCCCCCCCCCCAATGATATCTTTAAAAATAGTGAATCATTTCTGTCTATTATTCACGCACTGGAGCATTGAATTGCTGAAATGGGGAAAATCAGACTCATGACATGCTTTACAACAATCTACATTTCTCTGCGACCGCTAAACCAAATTGAATGAGGTTTTCTGCAAAATAGAGCTAAGATGTTATATTTTACGGCCCCGAAGTAGCACTTAGACAGACTGCAGTATGTCCCACAAAAATTACAATCAGATATTCGCATTGGTAACATCCAATATGATTATTTTTTTTTCACTGCTACTTCAGGGTATAAATATAACATCTTAGCTCTATTTTGCAGAAATCCCCATTCGATTTGGTTAAGCGGTCACAGAGAAATGGGGATTGTAGTAAAGCATGTCATGAGTCTGATTCTTCCAAGTTTAGCACTTCGATGATTTTGTGTGTGAACAATAGACAGAACTTGGACAAAAGAGATTCCCGACATCCTCTACAAAATTCCTCATTTCTCTTTGACCACTGAAGCAAATCGAATGGGGTTTTCTGTAAGATGTGGGCAATGAGTTATAGTTTCATACCTTGAATTTGTATTTAGATTGATGCAATATTTTTAAAGATATCATTGCGGTTTTTGGGGGGACATACGGTACTTTAGAGCAATGTTTCTCGCTTCACACTTTTCCAGCGTATGTGCCTTCTTTCCAATAATTAAATAGGTAAGGAGAGTCCATTTCAATTGAGCTATACATAATTTTAAAGCTTAGAGTCTACTCTTTCAGAAACTGCCCTAAACTAAAAATCCATGTATGACGACTTTTTGTTGGTTTTGTGATGCAGAGTCATTTTTTTTTTTTTATGGGACCTGACACAGAAAGAGTCTGTTTTGATGCTCGTAACAGTTTACCATCTAAATGGTTCTCGTATTCCGTACGAAAATTCAAATGGTACTTTCTTTTTATTTTGATGTTATTGTCATGGAAAACAATTGCCAATTTATCTTATTCAGTTTTATCCTTTCTTTTTTTTTAATATGTGGCAAAAGCCATTTGAGTTGAGCCATATCGGCTGACAAAATGGTTTTAATCATTAATTTCTTCGCGATGTGCATGTCATTTCACGATAATTGCCAAGGTTAGATGCATTCACCTTGTGCGTGGGTGAATTCGCTATTTTCTGCACCGTTTTGTTTTTCTATGATACGGAGTGTCGCATTGCAATCTCTCTATTAGGCGCCGTATATCCCTGAAAGAGAAAATTGATAATGTATCATTATCATTTAGAATTCCCTTTATTGCCATTAATGTTGTTATTCGCTTGGTGTCAATCACGCACTACCGATCACCTCTCGTTTTGACGGAGCACACAGCGCAGTGAATCAGTATAGCTGCAGCTGAAAACTCATAACATTCATCAGCGTCATCATTAAAGGCATAACTCACCATTTGCAGATGAAAAAACAACAACCCAGCATTAGTACTTCAAAATCATTTTAAAATGTGACTTAGGGATAGAAACAACCAATGTAGGAATTTGAATTTGTATGATCAATGTTAAATATTGTTAAGTATTCAAATGTGAGTAATAGTTATTAATGAAAATTTCCATTACACTAAACCGTCTACAGTTACGGTTTATTGAAGAAAAATAGTGATATCTCCTTATATTTTGGGTTTCATTGTAAAATTCTTATATGGTAGGATGTTTTGTGTCACATCTGACCTACATAGTATGCATCATGTATGATATCTTAAGAACATTTTGATTCACTGCTTCCAAAGGTAAACAGGACCTTCAATACTACAATAGTTTTATCCCCTATAAAAAAAGAAAATAAATAAGAAGCAAACTTGTTGCTCTTACGTATAATCATCATAACAAATACGAGCTCCTTCCGACAATGTACATTTTTAATGTACGTAACCAGTAAATACTAGTAATCTATTTCCTCTGGATGGACGTTGCAGCAATTTCCTGTGGAAGTAAGCCCCGTCAATATACATCAATATTGAAGACTGCACCGTGCACTTGTCGCCGAAGCGATCTTTGAAAACCAATTTGTAAATGAATTGTGTGTACGAAGATGGGATGCCAAGACCCTGCTCAGTCTTTCCACGGCAGTCGGTAGTAGCTGGTGGTATATATCCATGCTTTCAGGAATCGGTTACTGGTCTCAACCAGCGCGACCAGTTTTAAAAATCCCCAAAGACAACGAACACTTCAGTAGACCCTTCGATCCGTGTCAGATTTATTTTTTTTCCTCTCTCTCTGAGATCATGGTAAAAAGGGTTAGGGAGGAACTTGATGGAGGGCTGACCCCCCCCCCCCCCCACTTTACAGAGATCGAATGTTTGCACCCCCACTTTTTTGCATGAAATATGTTAGTTTGGAGCGAAATAGCTTAAAAAAAGGAGTTTGTTCTTGGTTTTGTTTTTGTTTGTTTTTTGCTTGTCAGGCGCCTTTCAGCGGAAGATCACACCTGAAGACTTTTTTTGATGCTGTTTTTTTTTTCTAGCTTGAAAGAGGGTTTTGACACGCCCCCCCCCCCCCCTTCGAAAACTCAGCATCTCCCTTCATAAAGGGCTAATGAAATACAACAATGGTAATATGGATATCCATTTCTTTGTAATGATGTAGTTAAAAAAAAAGATTTTAGCAATTGTCTTTCTAAATTTTCTTGATTTATGTCAATTAAAGGAATCATCCCCAGGGGCATCGTTCTCTTGAAAGGAAACCAAAACCCAAGGAGCACTGGACTGAGAGAAAAACAGCAACATTAGTAGGAAACATCAGTGAACGTTTTAGGAAAATCGGACAATCGATGCGAAAGTTATGAATTGTTAAAGTTTTGGTGTTGGAACCGCATGAGGAGATTATAAGAGATGGTGACGTATAGGTGGACAACTTGATACTGACACATTCCCTTGCTTTTTGAAAGCGATTAGCTAAGTTCTCTTTCATTTTGCTAGAAAATTGATTTTTTTTTTTTTTTGGTGGAATTCCCTCAATATTTTTAGTACATTAACGACGTTTTTTTGTTATTTACTTTGCTATTGCGTTGACACACTTTTAGGCATTCAAACCGAAACAAATCAAGTAGAGTTAAATCAACTTTTTGATAATCGAGTTTGGATTGTAGGCACAACGTTAAATTTTTATATGAAAATATCAAATACAATATAAAATTTAAATAAACACGTAACTTTTAGCTTTGCATCTCCGGATTCCGGGCTCGGATCCCCCCCCCCCCCCCCCTCAGAAGTTGATGCAGCGCCGGGGCGGCGTCCGGTAGACCGCAGATCATCGGCAGGTTCGGCCCTCAGGTAGCCACGTACCGGTAGTCGCCCCACATAACAGTCCCACTCGCCGACGTCGATTCAAGCCTCGTGGATAATGACTGGAACCCGTGTCGATGTGTACGATGTGTAAACCAAAATGTTTCTCAACTTAATATTCCCTACCGTCAGTACTTATACACAGCGTACCAAAATCATTTAACACATGTAAAGAAGAAAGAGTGTGTGTGGTGGGATCAAATCTTTTAGTTTATAGAGAATACCGATGACCCTAGATATTGAAGAAACAATTTTTAAAATATGTATTTCCAATTATCATGGGTGATACAAATTGTTATATCTATAGAAACAACAAATCTCCGCATAAAAGCGAATGAAAGCAGATAAATAGCATTTACGGATTTTATTATCTTAATAGTACGAAACGCACCAGAGTTACTGGCGTAAAACTGTACACGGGATTGGGTGGGGGGGGGGGGGGAGTGGGGGGGAGTAGGGGGGGGGGGGGGTCGCCGATAGTCACCATATCACTTACAATCACGATTACAAGCCCATGACCGGACCGGCTCAACCGTCGGGGTTATGGGAGGAGTTTGGTGGAAGGCTGACCCCCCCCCCCCTTCCCTCCACACACACTTTACAAGGATCGAATGTTTGCATCCCCCACTTTTTTTTATTGCATGAAATATAATTAGGTGGTAGGGGAGTACACCGTAGCAGCAAAATACGAGGACTTTGTTTTTGTTTTTGTTTGGGTTTTGTTTGTCAGCCGACTTTCAGTGGAAAATCACACCTCAAAAATATGAAGACTTTTTAATGTTGTTTCTCTTTTCTTTTGTTTAATGACGTATATGTGACCCTGCACCTCAAAACAAACAAAAAGTCGCCAGACCTGAATTTTTTAGTTACGACCATATTCTGAAAGAGCAGACTTTGAGCTTTAAAATGATGTCATATGGACTCTCCTAACCTGTCTAAATATAGGAAAGAAAGTACAAACTCAGGAAAAGTGTGAAGTGAGAAAAGAGGCTCTGAAGTACAGTGTCTATTCAAGCGCTTAATCTTTACCAAACCGTGCTGGCTGTGCGATGAATGGGACAAAAAACAGGAAGTAAGCCACCAGTGTAACAACAATGAAGGGATTATCAAAATAAACTGAAATTAAGCATGCCACATTATCACATTCTGTCCATAATTAAGGCCAACTTTCAAAGCAGTAGCACTATCTTTTCAAAAGTTATTAGAGTTGAAAGTTAAGAGTGTGGACACGGATTTTCAGAAATGAAAAAGGGATTCTAAAGACACACCTAATCACACTATTCTACCCAAAATGTTCGAGATAAACTGCTAAAAAACACACGTTCCTGCTCGTTTTATGATACCAAATTTTCGCATAATGTAAACGAAGACCCGCTCTTTAAGAAAATATGAAAAAGTCAAGTTCGGCTAGGTTGACCCATTTCACTTATTTTCAGTCCTCACGCAAAATCAGTGTGTGCGACTTTATGTTCGTTTTGAGGTGCATGGTCACATATGTAGACAACTTACAAAGGAAATATGAAGGGAATTCCACAAAAAATCATTTTTTATGACAATTACACCTTCCATCAACTTGCTACTGAAATATGTCAAGGGTAGCAATTATTCCCCTTGCTTTCTTAAGACATTTAGCCAAGTACTCTTTCATTATGCTAGAACAGTGAATTTTTGTGGAATTCCCTTTATATTTTCTTTATAATATATTGTTGTTTTCACATGCGGTCATAATCTCTAGTAGTTTCCTCATCCAGCGGTTTCAACAACCAAACTGTAAAGATTGTGCATCACAAAACGAACAAAAAGTCGCACCCCTTGATTTCACGTGAGGACTCAAAAAAGGTTAAACGGGTCAACCAAGTGAATATATTACGTTTTTCATATCTTCTGAAAGCGTTACCCTTCTTCTACATTATTCTTATGTTTGGGATCATAAAATGATATGGAAAGTGCATTTTCAGCAGTTTTTCTACAACTTTTTTTTTGTAGAGTAGTGAGATCAGGTATGTCTTAGAGGCCCCTTTTTTATTTCCTGATAACTCTTTGCACACTCTTCACTTTCATGTCTGATTACTTTTAAAGGAATAATGCTACTGCAGCTTTGAACGTTGGCATTAATCATTTGAGTATCTGAATATAAGAACGACCCAAGTCCATGGAAGGCCATTTCGAGTAAGCTTAGAAAAAACTTCATATCTTTTTTATTTGTCCAATTATATTCTATTTAACTGTGATGGGAAGGCAACATTGTATATACAAATTAGAACATATATTATTATGACAATCAACATTTATATTAATTGTGGAGAGGCCATTTTGTGTGATGGACTTGGGTCGTTCTTTGAATCATATGGACTTGGGTCGTTCTTTGATTCATATACATGATATTCTGCTATAGAGATGAGAGAAGGATGAGAGAGGGCGCTATAATATGAATGTAAGAATGACCCAAGTCCTTCATTCTTACATTCATATAAGCTTTAACTCATTCATTTCAGGCACTTCCGGGGGTAATTAGGATTTATCATTTATACACAAGATGAGTCCATGCATAAGCTACAATTTCCCATGTCAAACTGAATTTGGCCAAAAATTGGACTTGGGTCGTTCTTATATTCAGGTCTTCATTTACAGAGTGTGTTAAAAGAGCAATCCATGCTCAACTTAACCTAATCTAATAATCCCTTCATTGCTGTTGCTCCAGCGGTTTACATCCTGTTTTTGGTCCCATTCTTATCGCACAGCTAGCACGGTTTGGTAGATTAACCACTTGAATAGACCCGGTACATTAGAGCAATGTTTCTCGCTTCTCACTTTTCCAGAGTGTGTGCCTTCTTTCCAATATTTAAATAGGTAAGGAGAGTCCATTTCAATTGAGCTATACATAATTTTAAAGCTTAGAGTCTACTCTTTCAGAAACTGCCCTAAACTAAAAATCCATGTATGACGACTTTTTGTTGGTTTTGTGATGCAGAGTCATTTTTTTTTTTTTATTGGGACCTGACACAGAAAGAGTCTGTTTTGATGCTCGTAACATTTTACCATCTACTAGTAAATGGTACTAGTACTCTGCACGAAAATTCAAATGGTACTCTTTTTTATTTTGATGTTACTGTCATGGAAAACAATTGCCAATTTATCTTATTCAGTTTTATCCTTTCTTTTTTTAATATGTGGAAAAAGCCATTTGAGTTGAGCCACATCGGCTGACAAAATGGTTTAAATCATTAATTTCTTCGCGATGTGCATGTCATTTCACGAGAATTGCCAAGGTTAGATGCATTCACCTTGCGCGTGGGTGAATTCGCTATTTTCTGCACCGTTTTGTTTTCCTATGATATGGAGTGTCGCATTGCAATCTCTCTATTAGGCGCCGTATATCCCTGAAAGAGAAAATTGATAATGTATCATTATCATTTAGAATTCCCTTTATTACCATTATTGTTGTTATTCGCTTGGTGTCAGTCACGCACTACCGATCACCTCTCATTTTGACGGAGCACACAGCGCAGTGAATCAGTATAGCTGCAGCTGAAAACTCATAACATTCATCAGCGTCATCATTAAAGGCATAACTCACCATTTGCAGATGAAAAAACAACAACCCAGCATTAGTACTTCAAAATCATTTTAAAATGTGACTTAGGGATAGAAACAACCAATGTAGGAATTGAGTATATGAATATAAGAACGACCCAAGTCCAATTTTTGGCCAAATTCAGTTTTTCATGGGAAATTGTAGCTTATGCATGGACTCATCTTGTGTGTAAATGATAAATCCTAATTACCCCCGGAAGTGCCTGAAATGAATGAGTTAAATCTTATATTAATGTAAGAATGAAGAACTTGGGTCATTCTTACATTCATATAAGAGCGCCCTCTCTCATCCTTCTCCCATCTCTATAGCAGAATATCATGTATATGAATCAAAGAACGACCCAAGTCCATATGAATCAAAGAACGACCCAAGTCCACCACACAAAATGGCCTCTCCACAATTAATGTAAATGATAATTGTCATAATAATATATGTTATAATTTGTATATACAATGTTGCCTTCCCATCACAGTTAAACAGAATATTATTGGACAAATAAAAAAGATATGAAGTTTTTTTTAGTTTACTCGAAATGATCCTCCATGGACTTGGGTCGTTCTTATATTCATATACTCAATTTGAATTAGTATAATCAATGTTAGATATTGTTAAGTATTCAAATGTGAGTAATAGTTATTAATGAAAGTTTCCATTAGACTAAACCGTCTACAGTTACGGTTTATTGAAGAAAAATAGTGATATCTCATTATATTTTGGGTTTCATTGCAAAATTCTTATATGGTAGGATGTTTTGTGTCACATCTGACCTACATAGTATGCATCATGTATGATATCTTAAGAACCCATTAAGTTACAGTAGTTATAGTGAGGTACTATAGTGGTGTTATACTGTGCATACAAGGCATACTTTCTTTGTTTTGCCCCACCCCCATTATAAAAGGAAACCAAAATCGACAGAGAAATGTGGATTTAGTGAAAGCAGCAATATAAATAAGACACATCAGTGAAAGTTTCAGGAAAATCGGACAATCGATACAAAATTGGTGGGAAGATCTATCCCAGGTGGATGCGATGTTCAAGTCATTTCTCAGAACTAAACTTAAATGATGATGTCAGGTTTAGTAGCAGCTAGGAGGCTCCAGAAAATTTGGTGCAGTGTTCCTCACTCTGGTACGTCTGGCTAGTGATGAGTGGTGCAGGAGGAGATTTTGTTATGGCATAGAATCATTGTCTAGGTTTGATATTGAATCATGCCTGCCTAGAATACTGGGACAGCTCAAGTAACTTCTGTTGTTTGAGGAACCAAAGAGACTTGTTGAAGAGTTAGCGAGACCACACTTGGCGCATTCACATGGTAAATCTGATCTAATTGCAAGACTGGAAATGGTCTCATCTGACATTTTCATACAATCTGCATGGAACCAGGTATTGCATTTGTTACACAGGATCTTTGGTTATACCCCCCCCCCCCCCCCTTTAGTCTGTGCATGCCTCTTAGCATTCACAACAAGCTAATTTAGGTAATCTAGATCATGAATTTGTCTTTTTAACATCCCCTGCCTGTATAATAACAACAAAAGACCCAGAAAATATTGTTATATTAAGTAGTCCAAATCGCAAGCAGCTTTGATCTTACAAATCTCATAAATTTTGTACAAAGGGGAAAAATAGTAAGAAAAGCCCACTTCTTCACCTCTCTTCTTGATAATCTCTTGCCTTCAAACTATGTATTATTGGAATGAATTCACGTTTATTTTGATTATTGTACATGGGAGCCACAACGGTCCGTTTTCCATGAGTTACACGTCACGATTCTGACACCCATGGGTACGAATCATCCAGCCCTCGAGTCATACAGCCCACGATCTCTACACTGGTCAAACAAGGACTAAAAGTCCGACACTCTTTACATCACGGTGTTAATCAATGTCTGTCTCGACGGCTTTTTATTTATTGATTGATATATGATTTGATTTATTAGTTGATTTCTTATTTTGTCTGATGTGGAACTAGTGTGCGTTGTTTCCCTAGTGTAGGAGGTACAGGTTCCCTGAAATACAAATGCATGTTGATTTGAATGTGTTGATTGTATGAGACCCTCAACATCACTGTCGCGATAAAACGAATCTCTAGAAATATTCCATATATTTAACTTAATTTTCTTCTATTCTTTCTTCAGATTACTTGAATGCGCCCACAAGAAAAAAAAAATCCTTCCAAAAAATGTTCTTGTTGTGACCTCATCTGTCAATCATTGCTATAGTATACTGATATGTTGAATAAAAGACATTGGAATGCGCCTTCCCCTCCACCAGTCCAAGCAAGGGATAAACCTGAAATACCCTCTCAGGGCTATTCAGCGGCTCAACGAAGCGTTGCGATCGTTATCTCTATTCTCATTGCCGGTCGTTCCGATTTATGACTGGAAATTCTGCGGATTTTGCTGGCTCGTGCGAGCGCTGCACGCTTGCCGTGAGCTGGGTGGCCTTGTACACCCACATGCATGCCGGACAAGTCGCAGCGTCACATACCAGCCGGGGAGATACCACACACAGTCTTCACATCCACCAAGTATTTAGTAACCCGCGCTAAGATGGTTTTAACAATTTGCACAAATCGAAAACTACACTAAGTACACATAGTCGTTGCAGGATGATACCACGAAAAATAAGCAAAATACACAGTCCCCCCCCCCCCCCACACACACACTCACACTCACGTACGCATGCAAGCACAAGCACCCACGGCAAAAACAACAAGGGTGCTAACAACATCAAAAGCAAAAACAAAACGAAAACTGGCATCATTCAGAACGTGTTGATTTCGAGTTTCAAGATACAGCTGTGACTTGTATCTTGAGAATAACGTATAACCATTTTTTTCTTTTCAAATCATGTTCATGATGTATCAATTATTAAATCTGTATTTAATCGTCACATCCAGTATCAAAACGTACCGCTCTGTGACTGAGAAAACAGCCATCTGCAGTGTGGACATATTAATATATACGCATCTATAATATAAGAGTAAGAACATCTTCTATAGACGATCAAATGCAATTTCAAAACCCAGTTTTGGCAACTGAATATATTTCGCTCTCCTACCTGCCCGTGGCCAGTACACTCGCCGAACTGTAAAGACGATCACACATCTCCTCAACTGGAACTACAGCTGTATTTTCAGTTATGACACTATCACAGTCCGAAGTAGATATAACACAAAACGCCATCTTAGTCTTCAAAAAATGTTATCGATGCAGTCATGACAGCGTATATTCCATACCATCGGGGAGGTGGAAAGAGAATTGAATAATTCTGCCTAGTTAGTGCACAGGGATAAACTGAACAGTGTATGGTCTCAGTGGCAGCTGACTGGTATCGAGGAAACCCGACTAACGAATTAAGATAAAAACACAAAAACAACACTAGAGATTGTAATTTGTCATCACTGACAAATTAAGGTGATCCGATTTTTGTTTAATCAATGATTCGAGTCCTGATTGCAATAGGCATGACCATACAAGTTCCATCTGTGTTTAGAGACATTGGCCGTGTGGTGTTTGCATTCTCATTTAGCAAAGGGAGTCATATCTGCCATGTTTGGTACCAAATTCTGCATACACTATAACAAAGAAACAGCAACAAGTACATATGACTTTTGACCCACCTTTGCACTCCCAAGATTGCATCTGATGAAATAGTGGTTATTTTGTGAAATGATTCTCGCGACATCGTCTATACGTGTGAAAAATATGGGAAAGATATAAGGACAGGTATTCACCAAGATACAAGATGAAACATTTATGACCTTTGACCTTAATTTACATATCCAAGATGTCCGATCTAGTAGTTGTTATCTCATTAAATAATGTACGTGACATGAACTAAACATGTGGGGTGATAGGGCGTGTTTTTCTTGAGTTATTGCAAAGGAAGTTGCAGAAAGAAAGAAATATCTCAATACATAGAAGATAAGCTTTAATTTCGACCAAGTTTTTTTTTTTATCGTGATGCCGACAACGTATGAAAAAACGAAGGGCACAGTTATGGTAGCGTAACGTCTCAGCTACAACATATTAAAATCTGGGAGAAATTCACCGAAGGGTAAGTGAGCTAGTGCTCGATAAAGACAATCATGTCAATTTTCACATTTAAAAAAATTCCCTCCCATAGAGATAACACGTCATAACGAAGATACAAAAGAAGTACATATGACCTTTGACCTCAATTTGCACAGACAAGATGGCATCTGAGTAAAAAGTAGTTATTTTGTGAAATGATCCTTGTAACATGGTCTTTGCGTGTGCAAAATATGGGAAAGATAGTACAGGTATTCACTAAGATACAGGATGAAACACTTATGACCTTTGACCCTAATTTACATACCCAAGATGGTGTCTGATCAAGTAGTTGTTATTTTATGAAATAATCTACGTGACATGAACTTAACATGTGCAAAATATGGAGGTGATAGAGGCCGTTTTTCTTGAGTTATTGCAAAGAAAGTTGCAGAAAGAAAGAAATATCTCAATACATCGAAGATAAGCTTGAATTTCAACCAAAATCTTTGACGTGATCCCGACAGCGTATGAAAAAATGAAGGGCACACTTACGGTAGCGTAAAGTCTAAGCTACAACATATTAAAATCTGGGAGAAATTTACCGACGGGTAAGTGAGCTAGTGCTCGATAAAGATAGTCATGTCAATTTTCATTTCCAGAAAAACTGCACTCCCGTAGAGATAACACGTAAACTGGTCAAATTTGACAAGATTACTTTCAATCCATTTTTACGAGGTGATACCGTTATCCAATCAAAACTTTGTAATTTTGTGTTTGTAAGAACATTAAATAAGCTACAATATACTGAAATCTGGGTGAAAATTGACAAAGGACTAGTGAGATATGCTCGAATAAACTTGAAATTTGATGACGTCATTTTGAAAATTCACTTTTTTTACTTTATTAAGAAATTTGATATCTTTTGATCATTTTGTCAGCATTACCACCCCATGAAATGACATGTACAACTCATCAGCTTTCAAAATATGTAAAGAAAATGGGGGGTCACCGTCCATCCTGACGAGTAAAATCGGATTTAAAATTGGCGGTTTTTTGGCATAGTTGCACTGTATATCGCCATTGACGCGCGCGCGGAATTTAAACTTTGATTGGCCCGTATGACGTCATATTGAGTCGGATCGACTTGAAACTTGGTAGAAATATTCCTTGACATTTCAGACATTCGATCCGTGCGATAAAACGGGAAATTTCTATTGCATATGAGCTGTGCGTGCGTATATGCGCGCGCGCGTACGCGTCCGTCGATTTTTTTTTGAAATGCTGTAAATGACCTGAAACGTGTGCAAAACAATTTTGAGGTTGATTAGAGCATGTTTAAATTTCAACGCGCGCGTACGCGCTCGTTTAGTATGAACGTGACCAAATTTTATGAAATATATCAATAGACCTTGACTTGAACTATATGATATCTTAATTTCATTCAAAAATTCCGTTCCATTAATGAGATATTGATGTAAACGTGATTTCAGATAATGACGTCATAATGACGTCACGGTCAACTGATCACATTGATACACTAGATCTGTCGTCCTTAGGACATGATACATACATGGTATAAGTTTGAAAGTGATAGGTGGGGGACTTTTTGAGTTAACCGCTGCACAAGATTTGAGGAGAAAGAAATAAAGAAGAAGAAGAAAGAATCCGTACAGATACAATAGGTGATCCGAGAGGATACTCGGATCACCTAACTAGAGATTGAATTTGTCATCAGTACAAATTAGAAGGTGATCCGAGAGGATTTTCGGATCACCTAATGATTCGAGTCCTGATCGCAATAGGCATGACCATACAGGTTTCGTCTGTTGCTAAAAACGTTGGCCGTGTGATGTTTGAATTCTCGTTTAGAAAAGGGAGTCATATCTGCCATCTTTGGTACCAAATTCCGTATACACTAGATAACGAAGATACAACAACAAATACATATGACCTTTGACCCACCTTTACACTCCCAAGATGGCATCTGAGGAAAAAGTGGTTATTTTGTGAAATGATTCTTGCGACATCGTCTATACGTGTGCAAAATATGGGAAAGATAGGACAGGTATTCGCCAAGATACAAGATGAAACATTTATGACCTTTGACCCTAATTTACATACCCAAGATGTTGTCCGATCAAGTAGTTGTTATTTTATGAAATAATGTACGTGACATGTACTAGGCATGTGCAAAATATGGGATTGATAGCCATTGTTGTTGTTCATCTATTGCACAGAAAGTAGTAGAAAGAAGAAAAATAAAGAAAAAATTATGTTATTTTATATCGTAATTCCGACATCGTATGAAAAAAACGAAGGGGACATAACGATAGCGCAAAGTCCTCAGCTACAATATATTAAAATCTGGGAGAAATTTGAAGGAGAAGCATAAAAAAATCAGAAAAAGATAAAGTAAGGAAAGGGAGATTAAGATTAACTAAAGAAAAAGAAGAAAAAAAGTGTTTAAAAAAATCTAAAAAAATATTGGCAGGAGTGAGCCTCGAACCAGGGACCTTAGGGTTACGAGTCGGATGCGCTACGCAATGACCTATTTCATATAGAAGTGATAGAGGCCGTTTTTCTTGAGTTATTGCAAAGAAAGTTGCAGAAAGAAAGAAATATCTCAATACATCGAAGATAAGCCTGTGCCATTTCAACCCAATTTTTTGACGTGATTTTGACATGGTATGAAAAAACAAAGGGCACACTTACGGTAGCGTAAAGTCTCAGCTACAACATATTAAAATCTGGGAGAAATTTACCGAAGCTTAAGTGAGCTAGTGCTCGATAAAGATAGTCATGTCAATTTTCATTTCCAGAAAAACTGCACTCCCATAGAGATAACACGTAAACTGGTCAAATTTGACAAGATTACTTTTAATCCATTTTTACGAGGTGATACCGTTATCCAATCAGAACACTGTAATTTTATGTTTGAATGAACATTAAATAAGCTACATCATACTGAAATCTGGGTGAAAATTGACAAAGGACTAGTGAGATACGCTCGAATGAACTTGAAATTTGATGACGTCATTTTGAAAATTTACTTTTTTTACTTTATTAAGAAATTTGATATCTTTTAATCATTTTGTCAGCGTTGCCAACCCATGAAATGACATGTACAACTCATCAATTTTCAAAATATGTATAGAAAATGGGGGGTCACCGTCCATCCTGACGAGTAAAATCGGATTTAAAATTGGCAGTTTTTGGCATAGTTGTACTGTATATCGCCATTGACGCGCGCGCGGAATTTCAACTTTGACGGGCCCGTATGACGTCATATTGAGTCGGATTGACTTGAAACTTGGTAGAAATATTCCTTGACATTTCAGGCAGCCGATACGTGTGAAAAAACGGGAAATTTCTATTGCATATAAGCTGTGCGTGCGTATATGCGCGCGCGCGTACGCGTCCGTCCGATTTTTTCAATTTTTCAAAAAATGCTCCAAATGGTCTGAAACGTGTGCAAAAAAAATTTGAGCTCGATTTGAGCATACAAATATTTCAACGCGCGCGTACGCGCACGTACCAAGAGAAAATGTGAATTTTGAGAATATGAGTAGAATGCGCATAACTTGAAATATATGTGACGTAAATTTCATTGAAAAACTTCATTCCATTAATGAGATATGACTGAAAATGTGTTTTCATATAATGACGTCATAGTGACGTCACGGTCGACTGATCACTTTGATTTTAGTTCGATTGCCGTCTTTGGGACACGATACATACATGGTATAAGTTTGAAATTGATAGGCAGAGTACTTTCTGAGCTAACCTCTGCACAACTTTTGGGGAGAAATAAAGAAAGAAGAAGAAGAAGAAAGAATCCGTACAGATACAATAGGTGATCCGAGAGGATACTCGGATCACCTAACAAAGAATCCGTACAGATACAGAAGGTGATCCGAGAGGATACTCGGATCACCTAATAAAATGAACATGTATATATATGAATAAAAGGGAAAAATATGGCTACAAACGGCAGCTTTTGGACTGTAAACATGTCAAAATTTTCAAGCTCGCTCGCTTCGCTCGCTCGCAGCAGTTGAGCCCGGTGCGCCTCCCCCTTAATTTCTAAAGCGAAAAACATAGCTACGACGGCAGTTGTTGGACTCTAGAATGTCAAAATTTTCAAGCTCGCTCGCTTCGCTCGCTCGCATTGAATCTTTATGCCATTCTCCTAATGTTGCTGACAGTAATTGCCAGTAGTTGCGCCCGATGCCCCCACCCCTTAATTTCCAAAGCGAAAGATAAATATTAGTTATAAATAAACGGGAGTTTGGGGACTGTAAAATGTCAAAATTTTCAAGCTCGCTCGCTTCGCTCGCTCGCATTGAATCGTTATGCCACTCTCCTAATGTTGCTGCCAGTAATTGCCAGCAGTTGCGCCCGATGCCCCCCCCCCTTAATTTCCAAAGCGAAAGGTATAGTTACAAACGGGAGTTTTGGGACTGTAACATGTCAAAATTTTTCAAGCTCGCTCGCTTCGCTCGCTCGCATTGAATCGTTATGCCACTCTCCTAACGTTGCTGCCAGTAATTGCCAGCAGTTGCGCCCGATGCGCCCCCATTTATTTCCAAAGCGAAATATATAGCTATACAATTAAAACTCCAGTTTTGGAACTGTAGAATATCAAAATTTTCAAGCTCGCTCTCTTCGCTCGCTCGCATTTTTATTGTTATGCCATTCACCTTATGTTGCTGACAGTATATAATTTGTCGATCGTTTCACACCGTCATTTCATAATCCATGTAAGGAAAACTTACAATGTTCCTCAATGACTGCGTTTGTTGAATGTATATCACATTCCGTAATGTATTGTAGTCCCATTATTGCTCACGCACACACGCACAAGCATACAGACCGTCAAAATTACTTTGTGGTTCCCCCCATGTTTCGACCCACCGTACGCCACTTTCTATATATATATATATATATATATATATATATATATATATATATAATAGATGTGTGTGCGTGTGTGTGTGTGTGTGTGTATGTGTATATTGTGTAACATATGTATGGTCTAATCTTGAGCCCCCTCCAATGTTTGCCCCCCCCCCCCCCCCCCCAATCCAAAACTGCTTCCGGCGCGCCTGGTAACTGGCACGTGTCAATTGTATCACAACATTGCCAGAAGCAATCAATAAGAATAATTTGATAATATAAATGTCGGATATATACTTATCTTTTCTTTGAGAACTCTGTGTATTTTGCCAATGGGAATTCATAGAGTTCTTTAAATTTGCTCACATCTTCCCCCATCAGTTCAGCAATCAACCCCTCATACTGTCCGTAAAGTGGTCGGCTCAGAAGCCAAACTTCTACCCCCACACTCCATCTCCTTTTTAAATGTTTTGCTGTGGTTTCTTTTGTTTTTATTTATACCATCAACATGCTGTTGCTGCAAAATGAGAGTTTTTACAAGAAAAGTTCTAACTTTTACGATGTAGATAAGCTGAAACAGATGTGCTGCAGATTTTATGGTGTGCTTACCATACTTAGCTCTGGAGGCATGTCGCCCGAGAAGGATAAATTATCAAATTCATTTATCTATTTATTCATTTATTCATTTATTTAATTATTCCGTTTTCTTATAGCAGGGTAGCTCTTTCAGCTCACTCGGAACTGCTCTGCCAATTCAAGAGGCCTTGCATCACAAACAAAATAAAATTTGAGTAAACAACACAAACTTACAAACTTACAAACTTACAAAAACAAACTTACAAACACGGTAACAAATGAGTGCCTACAAGCAAAAGTCGTCTGTCATCATTTCGGGAATTTCCGTGTATGCTGTTGGAAAGTGGCGTGAAATCGCGAGCATTAATTTACGTCGTATATCGTATGTTCTCCGTGAAAAATGAGGGCAATTGATAAACGATGGAGAATGTGTCATGTTAGTTGTCACGAGCATCTATCAATATTGTAAACGCATGAATGTAGGAAATTGATTATCATCGAGAAACAACTCGTGCAAGCAATGAATGAGTGGCGCTCCTAGTGAATTAGCTTTTCGCTCGACAAACCAGGAAAATTGCCTTCTCCGTACGGGACAAATGTGTCTTGTTGGGTTACGTTCACAAGATACAATTTTAAATCCACTTTGACGGAAAATGTAATTACGACGTTGCTTGCCTCAGATAACGTGCAGCCATGTATAATGAATGTGACGATATGAAAGCAAGAAGCTTCATGTGAGAAACCAAACGCCAAAGTTTGTGAATTTCCTTCCTCTTCTCCTTCATATTTTGAATAAAGCGCGCCATCACAAATTATTAATAGTCACTGTCCGACGACGGGATTCATTGTCAACTTTAATACCGTCATTCTGTTCGGCTTTGGTTTCGTAACTCAGAATCATGACGTGTAACATTAATGTAAGATTTAGAGACGAATCACTCCTCAAATCTCCCTTTGCCCTTTTTTTTGGCCGTTTTGGCTGCGATCTTTAAGTGTGAGCTAAAGATGACAAGTAGGTCGTAGGTGGTAATAAGTTTGTATGCACGTTTCCGCGTCCAGAATGAGCTGAACAAGTTTAATGTAATGTAATGCCCATATTTCAATGTCTTCATCCAAAATTCCCATCGATATTAGATACTATCTAATTGATAACCACTTTGAAAATCTTAAAGGGAGACCTCCGATGATTTTCAAACTTTTATATACGAACATCTATAAATTGGTTATATACTTGGTACAGAATTTATAGTGTTTGGGATGAGGAATAACAATGTTTTTAAAATTTATAACAAATCACAGTGAACGAGGATGATGACATGGCAGCCTCACTATAAGAATGCATGAGTCGGGGCTCAAGGAAGCAGAACAAAAGAAGAAAGCATGCATAAATTCTACACAGGTGTACTTGTTCCGCAATTACATTGCTACATTTCTGAAATATGTGAGGCTCCTATGTCATCATTCTTGTTCAGTGTAATTTGTTTTGGGTTTTTCAGAGTATTGGTTTCTCTGCTCAAGGACCACAATAAATTCCATAAATATATAGATGGGGCTGTTGATTTATGTGCTCCATGATGTGAATTCATGAAAATGGTCTGGGAATGCCCCTTTAAGGGAAACAGACTGAGATCAAACATGACTCCACAGTCCTCTTAAAACATGAAAGTCTTTGGAGTACTTCACGTCGAACCGGAAACCTGAAGATTGAGAGCCCGAGGACCAATGTCATCTTCTGAGCCGTAGAAATCTCTTCTATTATTGGCTCAGCATTTGACAGAATGGATAACACCATTAAATGAGAAATTCGGATTAGAAATATGTATGTTTTTCCGTTTGCAAATATTCACAGATTCATCTGAAATGTAATGTCATTCGCTGAGCCGCAGAAGTCCCTTTCATTTGATGACCCTGGCTTTCAAAGAATAAACAACAACAAATTAGAAATTCTGTTTATATACGTATATATCTATATATATATAGATATATAGATATAGATATATATATAATATATATAGTTGTGACGTAGGAAGAAGGGCTGCTGGCAGACGTTGCAGTAGTTCACTTTGCCTTTTTATTGCTCCCAAACTTTCAACCCTGTCACTGGTTTTTTCAGGGCTTGGGACGTAAACAAAAAAACAACCAATTTGCAAACACTTGAACAGAAACTTAACAGGCATTAACAAGGCAAAATAAAAGAAAGTTATAAGAAAACCAAAAAGATACTAGAGATTGTAATTTGTCATCACTGACAAATTAAGGTGATCCGATTTTTTTTTTAATCAATGATTCGGGTCCTGATACTGCAAAGTCTCAGCTACAACATATTAAAATCTGAGAGAAATTCACAGAAGCATAAGTAAGATAGTGCTCGATAAAGAGAGTCATGCCAATTTTCACATCTAAAAAATTCCCTCCCATAGAGATAACGTCATAGCGAAGATAGAAAAAGAAGTACATATGACCTTTGACCCCACTTTGCACAGACAAGATGGCATCAGGGCAAAAAGTGATTATTTTATGAAATGATCCTTGTAACATGGTCTTTACGTGTGCAAAATATGGGAAAGATAGGACATGTATTCACCAAGATACAGGATGAAACATCTATGACCTTTGACACTAATTTACATAGCCAAGATGGCATCTGATCAAGTAGTTGTTATTTTATGAAATAATGTTCGTGACATGAACTAAACATGTGCAAAATATGGTGGTGATAGGGTATGTTTTTCTTGAGTTATTGCACATAAAGTTGCAAAAAGAAAGAAATATTTCAATACATCGAAGATAAATTTTAATTTCAACCAAGTTTTTTCACGTAATCCCGACAACGTATGAAAAAACGAAGGGCACATCACGATAGCCCTACGTCTCAGCTACAACATATTAAAATTTTAGAGAAATTCACCGAAGCATAAGTGAGCTAGTGCTCGATAAAGATAGTCATGTCAATTTTCATTTTCATAAAAATTGCACTCCCATAGAGATTACACGTAAGCTGGTCAAATTTGACAAGGTTACCTTCAATCCGTTTTTTCGAGGTGATGTCGTCATCTAATCAAAATTGTGTTATTACATTCATGAAAGAGCATTTCATAAGCTACAACATATTGAAATTTGGATGAAAATTGGCAAAGGATAATTGAGCTAGTGCTCGATGAAGACAATCATGTCAATTTTCACATTTAAAAAAAATTCCCTCCCATAGAGATAACACGTCATAACGAAGATACAGAAAGAAGTACAATGATCTTTGACCCCAATTTGCACAGACAAGATGGCATCTGAGCAAAAAGTGATTATTTTGTGAAATGATGCGTGTAAGATGGTTTTTTCGTGTGAAAAATATGGAAAAGATAGGACATGTATTCACAAAGATAAAGGATGAAACATTTATGACCTTTGACCCTAATTTACATACCCAAGATGGTGTCCGATCAAGTAGTTGTTATTTTATGAAATAATGTACATGACATGAACTAAACATGTGCAAAATATGGGGGTGATAGGGGCTGTTTTTCTTAAGTTATTGCAAAGAAAGTTGCAGAAAGAAAGGAATATCTCAATACATCGAAGATAAGCTTTAATTTCAACCAAGTTTTTCGACGTAATTCCGACATCGTATGAAGAAATGAAGGGCACACTTACGATAGCAAAAAGTCTCAGCTACAATATACTTAAATCTGGGAGAAATTCACCGAAGCATAAGTGAGCTAGTGCTCGATAAAGATAGTCATGTCAATTTTCATTTCCAGAAAAACTGCACTCCCATAGAGATAACACGTAAACTGGTCAAATTTGACAAGATTACATTTAATCCATTTTTACGAGGTGAAACCGTCATCCAATCAAAATTGTGTTATTTTATTTCTGAAAAAGCATTAAATAAGCTAAAAAAATACTGAAATCTGGGTGAAAATTGGCAAAGGATTAGTGAGATGCGCTCGAATGAACTTGAAATTTGATGACGTCATTTTGAAAATTTACATTTTTTATTTTATTAAGAAATTTGATATCTTTTGATCATTTTGCCAGCATCGCCAACCCATGAAACGACATGAACAACTCATCAGCTTTCAAAATATGTAAAGAAAATGGGGGGTCACCGTCCATCCTGACGAGTAAAATCGGATTTGAAATTAGCGTTTTTTTGGTATAGTTGCACTGTATATCGCCATTGACGCGCGCGCGGAATTTCAACTTTGACGGGCCCGTATGACGTCATATTGAGTCGGATTGACTTGAAACTTGGTAGAAATATTCCTTGACATTTTAGACATCCGATCCGTGTAAAAAAACGGGATATTTTCATCGCATATGAGCTTTGCGTGCGTATATGCGCGCGCGCGTACGCGTCCGTCGATTTTTTCTGAAATACTCCAAATGACCTGAAACGTGTGCAAAACAATTTTGAGCTCGATTGGAGCATATTAAAATTTCAACGCGCGCGTACGCGCTCGTTTACCAGGGTCGCGATGAAATTTTATTAGATATATCGATAGAACTTGACTTGAACTATATAATATGTAAATTTCATTGAGAAATTCCATTTCATTAATGAGATACGAATGTGAACGTGATTTCAGATAATGACGTCATAGTGACGTCATGGTTGACTGATCACAATGATACATTAGATCTGTCGTTCTTATGACGTGATACATATATGGTATAAGTTTAAAAGTCATAAGTGAATGACTTTTTGAGTTAATCGCTGCACAACATTTGAGGAGAAAGAAATAAAGAAGAAAGATTCAGTACAGATACAATAGGTGATCCGAGAGGATACTCGGATCACCTAATTATATATATATATATATATATATATATGTGTGTGTGTGTGTGTGTGTGTGTGTATGTGTGTGTGTGTGTATGTGTGTGTTTGTTTGTTTGTTTTTGTCCGTGTGCCTGTGTGTTTGCACATCTCAACGGATTCATCGGAAATGAAATGTGACAGGCCTTGAAACAAAGTTTCCTGCAGAATTCTCTGAGGTCCACTCCTCCATAAGTTCAGGGCACATCACGATGGCCCAGTCAGATAGAGAGAAAAGATCGCCATTGGAAATATCACGAACAATCATAGCTGCTGAATGGTCCGACTAATAGTGCATTTTGATCACGAACCGAATCCAGGGCTCATGACGATCGCTTTCCGACTATACGTACCGGCACGTACTCCGACCACTGCGCAGTATACGTGCTTAGCGTCCGTTCGTCCCGCGAGTGGCAAAAAGGGTATTAACTCGAATTTGAGCACTTTGTCTCCATTAACCCTTTCTGTACCAGGGACTTTGGACAGTGTGTACAATGCTCTGTTTTTTTATTGTTGTTGTTGTTCCAATCGGCACTCAAAACACACAAAGGGTTAACCGCCTAACGACCACCACATCACAATACCTTTGACATTGTACGTAAACATGTTGCCGATTATAGTGACGGTATTCACGGCGCATGAATTGCTAACGTCGCATCACAATTTCACAAACTGTTACATTGTTTAACATAGAACTAAGACGGGATCATGAAAATAATCACTTAAAAAAAAACCCCACACAGATTAGATCTTAAAATAATATTCGATACATGCCTTCATGGTTTGTTTGTTTATTTGCTTGCTTCTTTGGCTTTGTTGCCGAGATGCAGGGGGGGGGGGGATGTAGCAACGTAATCGACTTTGGACTGGCTGGCCTGATGACCACCGTATAATCATGCAATCTAAATTCAATTTCCGTCTCGTTAAAGTACAGCGTGTCGTTATCTAAAGGTGTAACAGTGTTGTTACGGACATGGTGATTGAAAAAAAAATAGTTTCGTATAGTGGTACAGAAATAAGTTTGTCTATTTTCGTTCCATAAATGTTGCCCAAGTTCATCCTTGTCATCAAGACAAATCTGTCTTTCTATTACGTCAAGTATAACTAAACAAAGTAAAGAGACTTCAAAACAAAACATAGTTATCTTACCAGCGTAAAAGGGTGTCCTGAAAAATTACCTAACCAGTATAACCTCAACACTGATAATAAGGATACCCTGTGTACTTACATCATAACAAACATATGTCTCTCATTTTTAAATCTACTTTTTAGGAGTTGCAAACATGAAGGCTTGTAAATTCCATCCACGACGATAAATGAAGAAACTTCAAAATAAAACAGTGATTGTACAAATTTGACAGAATGAGGTCCAAAAAAATGGATTAAGCTATAACTGATACACGTATTTGTATTTAAACATAATCATTATCATTACCTCAGCTGGAATTATAGCAAGAATATCCGATATTAGCAAATACATAAATTCGTCGTAAAAGATAGCGTTTACCTTTTGTACTTATATTTTCTTTAAAGGAGTTGTATGTAGGGTTGTACTTTTAATGTAATATAGCTTCATTAGATTGAAATAACATTGTTTCATGAGCACATGCAATTTGCTGTTACAACAAAGTAGATGCCAAAGGTGTCCAATATCGCGTGCTTATCCCGAAGGACATGTCCCGAAGAACATGCAGTATTGGGAAAGAACGCGTCACGCACACTTGCAACAGCCTTTGGGCATTAAGATGAACAATCGCCACTTCGGGATATACAGTTTATATCAAACGAAATGGAAAACCTATAGCCCCGTAGTCTTAGTCTTAAGTAAACCTTTTTTTTTCTCCCTCAAGAAATCATTCTATCTCAAAACAAGAACCACATCAACCAAAGTTTGCCCCAAAGTGATCAATACGCGCACCCTCATGTTCAGACCGTATATCAGGTAAGGTGTTGATATCACAGTTTTCTCAAGGCCAAAAATATCCCCTCGAATCATTCGCCGCTAATTCTGGGGGCGAAATTGAATTCGCTGCTGCTCTGAATATTTGATAACATTGATAACGAGCCCAATATTGTCTGGGAGCCACAAAGTGTACCGTACCCCCCTTGGCCTCGCCCAAGTGGATGCCCGGGTTTCCTCCGCAAATTCATCACCACTATGCACGGAGTACACGAGCGTTCTCGTGCGTGCGTCCATACCTACAGAGAGCATGAAACTGAGAGAGGAAGGTAGGAAGAGAAACTCTACGCGTTCCTCAGCGCTTCAATAGTCGCAGCGGGAATACTCAGAGACAATTCACACCGGCCAGCACTTTTCTCGACGAGAGGTTCCTTCCGGAATATTCAATGATATAGATCCTCTTTTAAGCCACCGATCAGAAGAAGTTCACGATGTAAAACAAAAATTGACTGAAAGCGAAAGAAGAGTATCAGAGAGATCGATTTTCTTTTTTTGTCGGTTTCGATCATGTGCAGCAGCTGTCATGGACGTATAGCGATAGGAAAGGTGTGACACAAAAACACCGAGTTTCATTACCTAAGTCTCATTTATTGGAATTGGAAACGACTTTTCCCCGGATCAAGGTGTGTAGCCGCCCCCACAACACCCGCAGAACTCATCAGGCAACGATTAATTTTTGTCATGAATGTGTCAATGGGACATCTCAATATACGTGGAGCATTCACATGAACATGTCTATAGGGATCGAATTTTCATCCACGAGACGCGTGACGACCTTGACACGTGACGTCATTCACACGACACGCAACGACCTTGACACGTGACATGGTATCTCTGCAGCTCAGCGTGCAGAGAATATTGGCGACACCTTCCGCCAAGTTACTCTTTAATTCCACCGCGAGCTCTTCATTATCGTCGGAAGCCAAGTGATGTCACCAATGAATAATCGAATCTCGAACATGAAATGACGCCGCCCTTTTACAGAACTGATTCATCTCCCTTTCAAAAAGACCTCACTTTTCTTACCTCGAATTTTCGTCGTATGAAATACACAGATACGAAAGTCAAAGCTTCGAAACACGCACAATCTCTCTCACCATTATTTCATCTAATTCTTTGCACATACACTCACACACACACAAAGACACATGCGTCCCCCATCTCTCCCCCTTTGATGTAGTTGTAAAGAGACAAAACGTATAAAGGCACGGTAATTCGGGAACCATTCCGCAAATCCTAGATTATCCCTCAAATGCGTTTTGTCCACCGATCTACTGAAGATGTCGAATAACCTTATGATACATACATACACTGGACAGCAAAAGAAAGTACCCACTCTTGTCAAAGGCCGCACACAAAAATTCACCCCCTGGAAATAAACAATATTTGTACACAGGTATGCTGCAATATCCATTGGTAATCACATACCCAAGAGCAAGTGATTATCTTTATCACAAAGAAAAAAAAATGGCATGCACAGCATATTGGTCACTGAATCAAAAGTCACAAAATGTAACAGAATGAGCTTTACAAGTTTTACACAAAATCAGTGTCACAGGACGAAAAGCAGTCACAAACATCAATTTTCAAGAATGTGTATGTCCTCCTCGTGCCTAGACACATTCCAGGCATCTCTGACGCATGCTCTGGAAAAGTCCTGTCCATTCCTCCTGCAGAGCTTGGATCAATGTTGGTTAATAAAATTGTTTAAAAATGTTGTCCATTCAGTGGCCATTTTGGCGTGGTGAAAAAACAGTGCTTTTGTGTGGGACTTTTGATTCAGTGACCAAGATGCTGCGCATGTCAAGTTCTTCTTTGTTATGAAGACATTTACTTGCTTATGTGCATGTGATTAGTAAGGACATTGTAGCACGCCAGTGTACAAAAATTGTTTGTTTCTAGGGGGTGAGTTTTTGTGTGCGGCCTTCGACAGAAGCGGGTACTTTCTTTTGCTGTCTAGTGTACTTGTGTCTTCCTCTAAAGGCGGCACTCTTTTACGTCATGTCATAAATTATTGCTAAATCATACAACGTGGAAATACTGCTCATGAACCTGACTTCGGAGCTTTCTTTTGAGAACGGTTATAATCGCTATATCATAATGATCATAATGACCAGTCATGCTATATTTGTAATTCATGAGATTATTGGATCGCATAGAATTTTAAAATATACCTTCCACATTTTGTTAAGAGACACATTGTGGGGAAAGCGTTTCATCACAGTATGTAAGTATCAGGCAAGAATCAAACTCAAACTTTCCGCTCAAAAGTTCAGAGTTTTCTCCGTCATTAAGCAAAGTGCTATCATCTCATGTGCCGTCCGTCTTAGATATGGGCAACTGGGCTTATTCGCTTTCTCGCGTTTGTTTGTTTGATTGTTCTTGACTTGTTTGTTCATTTTCCATCTGAGAAGATGGCTGGATAGCCCATATTCAGCTACGCTAAGCTGGTCTTCCATGGGGCACAGTTGGATGTGAGGTGGGACCACTTCACCTGGTTAAACACCCCGCTCTTTGCGATGAATGAATGAAGCATGATCTTTTACGTGCGTGAGTTGTGACACTCTCATACACGGGACCTCCATTTTATGTCCTATTCAAGGGACAGGGTGTCTTTCCTCTTGCAAGAGGGGCCGGTATGATTACATACAACATTGCTCAGTCCAGACTCGGCTTCGAACCCGGGGCCTTAGGATCGTGAGGCAGACGCGCTACCGACTGAGCGTTCCTGTCCTAAACAAAGCGCCATGGTCAGAAGTCGTCCTCTTGCATTCACAACCGTAAAGGCCCCGTCCTACCACAGCTTATAAATAGAGGAAACTGAAAATATTCAACAACAGAATCGCTTTCCGCCAATATGAAAAATATCGTCCACTTCAGGCTGTATATGGTCCAATGCGGCAAAAATTTACAGAGCTCCACCAACACACGTCTTCTCCTATTTACCGTATGGACTTTTTCCTCGAAATTCCAGAAGCCGTTCAAATTTGTAAAAAAAAAAATGTATATATATATATATATATATATACATTACGATAGAGATTGAACAAAGTTTCATATTTCAGTTTGTGAGGATGAAATAAGTTGCCATTACGTTTCTCGTCATGAGCGGTTATCAGGTATTAAGTAGAAAAGTCCAGATGGGAATTGTGAATACTGCGTATTGCGGAGGCGGTCATTAAAACGGCTTCCTCACATTCTGTTACAACTAATCTAATGGAATAAAAAAAAAGTATGTGTCTATGCTTCGATGAAACATGGTGACCATGACGCATCCCCTACCCCCCCCCCCACACACACACACACACCTGTGCTTGTTATAACTATTCACGCAATGACGTAGGTTTGACGATTGCGTGGAAACCCAAACTTCTTGTGACCCAATATACAACTTTCCTTCTTTGGTCTTTGTACTACTTATTATACTTTCTGGAAAGCCTTATCATGCTATTCTATTAGATTACTACAAGATGAGCACCCTCACCTAGCAAAAAGGATATTGCTAACGCATCAATTCCGGGAATCAAATCTATTCATGTTTGTCCCACTCCAACCCACCGAGTTAGATAGTAACGAGCAAGCAACATACAAACTGATATATAAAGTTTATATTTGCTTCATTGATAACGCGGGGAAAACAACATCTACTTCATTCTCCTTCGTTTCCCACATCTGGAATATATTTCAGTTCTTTGGATTCCACATCGCATGTCTCAGTTGCTTCTGACGTAGGGTAAGCTGGTTGTCGTGATCAGAGTTTGCTGTAGAAGTAGCGTAGCATTTCGGATGGAAAATGTCAGGTAAAAAAAAATGTCAGAAGCAGAAATGCTGGACCTTACGGTGTCAATTTTAAAAAAATGTCAAAGGCCAAACATCAAAGGAAAAAATTTTAAGGGTACATGACTCTTTTAAAGATTCTAATTGGCTATGATGATGACAAGCCATGACGTTTGATGTGATGTTTCCAAGTAATCGCGATGATGTAAAACGCTAATATGGCATTTGATATGATGTTTCAGAATAAGCACTCGGTTCAGTCGTATTTAGCAAATTTGCGTCTACTGTAGGTATGAGAAATGTCTTCACCATGCATTAAATTGTGGTTGCACATTTGCTTTTAATTATTAATTTAATATATTCAGTTGCTAGCTACTTCCGTTCATGAACGCCAAACTACTTGTCTTTTATTGATCACCCCAGTCTATTTGGAGGTGTTTGTAAGACCGGAGGTATGCACAGGTGACCCAGTTGTCCTGCTAAAAGCAATACTGAAGTAGGCATCTCATTGGCTTGGAGACTATGGCAGGACGCAGGTGGCGACTGGAGTCTGGCTGGTTGTGGAGACGTCTCCACGACGTCTTCATGACGTCTTCCGGAGACTACCCGGGTCTCCATGGAGTCGCGAGAAAATCGAACATATTCACACTTTTTTTCGGAAATTTTTTCCAGTCTCCAGCTAGTCTCGGATACGTCTCCGCGATGTCTCCTTAATAGCTTAGACTAATTTTGTCCGCGACATCTCCTCGACTTTGCGGAGACTCACGACGAGCTAAGGGCGACGATGTGTAGGCGTCGCGGAGACGTCTCCGCGACTGAGAAGATGTCACGGAGACATCGTTGTGACGTCTCCGTGACTATCGGGCGAAATTGTAACCTTGTTTGGACAAGTCTCCGACATCGCCCAGGAAGTCGCCATCTTGGTGAGAGCACAAACCATTTTGGTCTTTTAAGTCGCGGCGACATCTCTTCCAGAGATATAGACCCTTAACGGCCATCCCAGAGCAGATTCGATCCCAGGACCCACTGAGACAAAAGAATGCTTATCATGTAGTCGGTCTTGACCAAAAGAGATAAGCTTAATCCTTGAAAAAAAATTGTCAACGAAAAGGAGAAATTAGTTCAATATGGATTCACTACTAAGAAGCGCGGGAGTGTTAGGCAATGCAAGTGGTAGTAACACTTGGCGCTTAGAGACATTTATTAATGTAATAATGCCCTATACAAATATTCAGAATTATTATTCACACAGATTCATCAACTTTATGTACAACATCGCGTGCAGAAAAACTACAAACGACTGAAGGGGAAAATTCATGGACTGACAAAAAAAAAAAAAAAAATCCCCAAATGTCGAAATAAGAAGTATAGAGCTAAACGCTTTGTCGGCTTGGAATTACGCAATCAGGTCTACTTTTACTGTCAAAATTATTCCTTTAACGTTTCCGTGACAGAAGATCACGAATCCGAAAGTAAATTATGTGCAATACCTCGTGCTTTATAGGTCTTTCCCCCGGTGCTTGTCCTGTTTTTCATTACATTAAAGTCTATTGTTGTTACAGACCTCTGTGAAAAAGGAAAGACTTTTCATGCAAACTGTTTACATGAGATATCAGCGCGGCAAACGGAATAAAAGCCTGGCCCAAAGTGAAGCAATGCCCCGCTCGAGATTTTGATGAGGCCACGTTAATATCTAGTCAATGCTGGTCACGAATCCAAGGACGTAAATCCATGATACTTGATAAACGTAGTATTGGCTTCTTAAAGTCTCGAGGGGCTTGCCTTCAAATTCCAAGACAATGTACGTCAATAAATGTTGTCGGTCAGCATTAAACGGAAAGGAAACTGCTTATGAGATTTTGCGTCATAGTTTTAAACCAAACTCCGTATATTGCCGAGCCTCTGAAAAGTGTAAATTTTCCTGCGTTACCGTATGATGTCTTCGCCAAAGTTTCTAAAAGTTGAAAAGCAAGGCTCAAGAACAGATATTTCTCAAGATCAGAAAAGAAAAATCCTCCTACCTCCTCTTGTCTGGCATTAATGGCCCGTGACTCGCATAATCGTCTCCATATCAGTGATTCCGATCAGAAATACATACCTTGAAAGGAAAAGAAAAAGAAAATCGGCTTCGCGTGCCCATGAATTTGAATAACGATGATAAGGCCTGTAACTCTGAAAGCACCAGAGTGCTCTATACATGATATTAACGTGAACACGTGACGTGTCAAGACATATCACTTGTCCTTTCCTTCTTGAAGTACAAGCAGAGTAATGTTACCTAAGACAATATATTTTCGACAACATTAGTTATACGTCACCACAATTACATTGCTCTTCCTAGATTCGTCAAACCTGTCTACGTAAGATAATCTGTAAACTTGATCTTCGAAATCAGTGCTGCAATTAAGGAGTTTCATTTGGATTTCTCTGAGCTCTCTGTCTTAAATGTACACTCAGAATGCATAAGCATCTACCTTCCACCTCATCACGCCGATAGGTCGACCAACCCACACACATTCGCTATGTTCTATTGTAGTCTGTTAAAAAACCCAAACCTCTTTAAAGTGATGGTATAGTATAAGTGGAGATGAGGATTGGGCTTTAATTTTTGCAAGATACCAAGAAACAACTTATGAAATAGTACAAAAGCATACCATTTTAAAAGGAATTCAAAATTTATTTGATGAAAATTGGTTTTGAAATGGCTGAGACATCCAAAAACAAAACAAAACAAGGCGATTCAAATAAAAGGTGGATCCCAGCTTTTATTAGAATTGCTCTGTTTAGGATATCTCAGCCAATTCAAAACTAATTTTCATCAAATAAATTCCTCTTGGAACTACATGCTCTTTCATATTTCATAAGAGGTTTCTCATCATCTCACGAAAAATGTTAGAAAGTAGAAGTTAGGTCTCAACCCAACTATCCCTTTAAGCTCATCTCTTACTAGTTACCAACAATAATGGATTGTAATTTGCTTTGTTACAATCTGAATATTTGTTGCTCCTCTGCAATGTTTTGTTTGCTCGGTGCTTTTCGGTGTTTTTTGGCATATGAAAATTTATTTTTTCCTCTTAGTTGAGCGCATTTATTTCTCAGGTCCGAGCTTTACTAACATAATTCAAATTTTATCTATTTTACTAAATAGACACACACACACATACAGACAGACAGACAAAGACACAGATACACACACAGACACAGATACACACACATATATGTGTGCATATTAGCATTGATTTTCCGGGAAGAGACGGGGAAAAATCGGCTTATCATTCTCCCACTTCCATTTGGTGACGACGAGTAGCAAATCCAACGAAATGGCGAAACGGCATCTCTCGGCCATACAACGCATCGTAGCTTTAAAGTCCTCGCATGGCATTTGTGGGGTTTTCTTTTCCAAAACAACCTTCTCCCTATATATCATCGATCATGGCTTGGATGATCTTCCCGCGCTCATGGTGAGTGTCAACGTCACGATTTTATGCAGAAATTCTGGCGTCGATTACCGTCTCTCTGAATATTTTGTCGGCGAATGGCCACGGAGGAGAAACGCTGTATACTCCGAACGAAAGAGAATATTAAGAACGTAATCTCAAAGTTTTTGAAGGATGGATCGACTGAAAGGAGGATAAAGAAATATTGAGCCGAACAAATACAAACAAATCTGTAGACCGAAATCAAAGTTATGACTCAATTGTTGCAAAACTTTCTTCAAGAAATTGCGACGCTGCTTTGCAATCTAATTTCAATGACGGGCTTCCTAGTTGCAATGAATCTCTAATTCAAGTTTTCAAGTATCGGGCTGAAAATGTTCATTGAATAATAAAAAAAATGCAACTACGTAATATACCAGTCGTTTCACTCAGCTTGTTGTATATCTGCTATTAGCGCAGAAAGTTGTGTTGTGATTTGATCTACGGTAGGTGTTGACTTACTACTTTAGGGTATCGGATTTCGTATATAATGGGCGATGTCGAGAATTAGCACTGCTTGCTATGGATCCATTTACGTTTAAAGGCAAAACATAGCTCTCAGGAGAGCTCAAAATTCATCTTCCAACTATTTGCATTTTGTTTGCAGTATATCCAAAGGGTTTACCGAAGAAAATGAACCGTTTTGGATTATTTTGAGATTAAAGGCACTATTTACCATTTGGAGTAGTGATTTTAAAAATGTTCGGGTTATCACATCACTTTGATGCATATGTGTAGGTCAGTTGTACCACAAAACATCCTACCATACAAAAGTTTCGCAAAAAGGCTTGAAATATAAGGAAATATCATTATTTTGTTGAATAAACCATAACTGTATATAATTATGGTTTAATCTAGAAACAATTTCATTATACCTATTGTTCATATTTTGTATATTCAACAATGCTCAATATTGATTATACTTATCAACATCTCTACATTGCCTGTTTCTATCCTTAACATTTTTAGAACAATTTTGAGGCACTAAAGCTGGGTTTTTGTTTCATTTGCAAATGGTACGTAATGCCTTTAAAGGGATGGTACAGTATTGATTGAGGTGAGGATTAAGCTTTTAACTTTTTGCGAGATACTAAGAAATCACTTCATGAAATGTTGAATAGCATACAATTCTAAGAGGAATTCAAAGTTTAATTGATGAAAATCGGTTTTGAAATGGCAAAGAAATCCAAAAACAGAGTAAAGCAAAGCGATTCTAATACCAGCTAGGTCCCATCTTTTATTTGAATCGCTTTGTTTTGGACATCTCAGCCATTTCTGAACCAATTTTCATCAAATGAACTTTGAACTCCTCTTAGAATGATAATGATGTTCTTTCATATTTCGTAAGAAATTTTTCACTTTCTCAAGAACTCATCATAAAAAGCGTTAAAAACTGAAGCCCCATCTCAATCAAAACTATACCATCCCTTTAAAAGTGTGAAATAATTTGGATTGGTTTACCCGACTTTTGTTCCTGGAGAGCCCTTCCCGTTCAGAAGTGGGTAGGTAGAATGTTACGTGATGATCGATCATGTCCCAGAAATCAAATTTCCCGATAAGCTGCATCGATTCACTCTCGCACGCAAGATCTTTGGATCACTGCTATGGCCCGATCTGATTATCGATAATCGATTTCAAAACATTACGCTGATGTTTAGTATTTTCGTACTTATCCAACTGAAATCGTGTTACCACAGCGAAATTTCACGATTTTTTCATGCGTAAGTGTTCATTTCAGAGCAAGAATCAACAGTGTTTGCGGGCATATGCAAACTAGTTTTACATTTAAGGTTATTGACGCTAAGTGTTCTGCCACATATTGATATGATGAAATGGCAAATGGTGCAGAGGTTTTTGCTTTTGTTGTGTGTGTGTTTCTTTTTTCGTCTCCATTGATCTTGAATTCTGCGAAAGCTCAAACTTGGAGATTCTACTTCGCAGCAGACGTGAAAAGCTGTTTACAATTCAGCCTAGTGTAGAGTCATGCCAAAGGAACGAGGGAAACTTGGCTAGATAAACAGAAGACAGAAGATTTGTCGAAGCTCAATTAAGTTAGAACAGAAGCGTTGATGGTAGAAATTATAGTAACACAAATCAAAGAATTAAAAATTGGTGAACAATGAATTTGGCAGGCGCCACGATTTGATGGTGTGTAACCTGAGAAGGAAGCGTGCTGCGAAAGTTCTTTGAGAAGTGACGAGATGACATTCCATTTAATTCCTGTATGACTACTGGAATATAAAAAAGCCAAAAGAAAGAGTATATTTTTCTCTTATCTTTTTTGTGTTAATTCCGTTAAAGGAACGCTTTTCAAAGGAACCTTTTTTCTTTTTTCTTTTGGTAATTCCTGTACCAAACTGCCCTGTGCAGCAAGTGTGTGCGCGTGTGTATTAATATATATAATACATGCAATTATAATAATAATAATTATTATTATTATCATATTATCATTATTGTTATTATCATTATCATCATTATTATGTTTACAATATAGTGGCTTCTTCAACGTGCGAAATCATGCAATTTAGACTCAGTTGTAATGTCAGCTGAATGTTGTGAACAGATTCGGCACCCTACTTTAGATTATCTTGATCTAGATAATTACTTTCAGTGTTATGTCAATAACAATTTAAGCATGATAATTCAGATGATAATAGCTGTTTATGTAGGTATAGGTATATTTTGCACTATGTTGCGATTCGCAAATGGCTTCAGAACGTTTGACTATACCGCAGTCACTGGAAAGAGTGAGCTCTCCACTCCCTAGGTATAACATAACAGCATATCGGTGCAGGGGCGCACGCATGTAAATCCAACCGCTTTAACGTTCTGCTTCACACTTCCCTCCTGTTCCGATCCTTAACACCCGATAGAGAGGGGTACTCTGAATAATCTTGTCTGGCTCAAGGACACTGGAGTGTGGTCTGATCGTGAGAAAAATTCACGAAAGTGTCATCATCCAATTTAAATGTTACTCACCAGACTATAACACAGGAGCCATGCAACTGAAGTCGAAGAAAAATTCGGGTATCGCCCTCTTTATGAACCATTGCTTACTTTAGTACTTTGTGTGTGAGAGTTTCATCTCTGTCTATTCGTAGAGCAAGTGATGTAACCATGAATAACCTTTGTTTCGTGAATTGTTAACATAAAAGTGGTAAAACCAGTCGAAGCAAAGAAGCCACCCAGTGTTGTGTATGATAGGAATGTAATGTGTACTTCTCCAAATGTAAATCGCATGGATGATAACCGTATTGACATCAACATACTCTGCGTCTCAAGAATTATAGGTTAATATTCTGGTTTTTCTGGTCGTTCTAGAGTAGTGGTTTTACTTTACTTTTTTTCCTTGCCTAAAATTATCCTCTGAATCACAGAACCATGGATTTATGGCTTATTAGTTTCGTCTTTTTGATTTACTTTTTAGAGACCTATCAATATCACATGTAACATCTTATAAATATTTGTACGCCCATATATTATGAAAAAAAGGAACATGTTAAGTATGCGATGAAAAATGAGACCCGCGACAAACATGATAAATTCCAATTAATCACAACTGGGTATGTTTGTATTTTATTGTAATGTATTCTATGCTATGTAATCATATGTTAGATGTATTTTATAGACACAATATTTAGTACCGTGTGAGGAGACCAATAGGCGATAATTCAAGAGGCTCTCTCTTTATACGCAGACCAAATGTAGAAAAAAAATCCTCATTCTGCGCGAAAGTAATGAGTCTATGAGTCAGCGCATTATCACATCACTCTCCGACCCATGTCTAGCTAAACCAACTCCACCCCATCCCTACTCGGAAGAGTACCTTAAATCCTAATCGCAAATTTGATTTTTGACTTCTAAGATATAACTAGATATGAATCAGCTGGTTTGCTACCAGCGAGTATAGTAGTAAAAAAGTATATTTTGGATCGATATTTGACTCGTGTTTGATATAAATCTTGATCATAAATCAACTCTTAAAATAACACCGTCAGCTCTTGGTGCTGGGTGTTTTCTCTATAGACCGATTCAATTTCGAGGTCCTATTCACCTACTGCCGCTAGCGGCGCTATAGCGGTCGCCATAACTGGGGGCCAACAGCGAGCTAGCTACCCAGCGAGTTGCACTTGCAGCTCAGCGGCCTAGAGCGTATCCATCGCGCATAGTTAGCCGGGCGGACCCCGTATAGCCGCTGCGCCGGCGGCCGCCGCTCTTATATTGTGATTGTTTACCTACTGTGCGAAAGTCTTTCAGCGGCTTTCCCTGCATTTCTTTTGAACAAATTAAATGATTCAGACATATTGATACACAATGAAAACTTCAAAGGGTCAGGAAAATATATTATACAGTTGTTGGGTGCACACACACACACAAAAAAAAAAAAAAACAGAAAAAACGCAAATTTAAGGTGCATGGCAGTGTGTGAAATTCATTCACCACTGACGCCTGATAAATTAGACCTAGCTACATTAGAGACAAGTGAAATACAACAGTTACGGTATAAAAATGCACAGATTTCGAAACAGAGTTATAGGCCTATGCCTACTAGATGTTTTTATTATTTCATCAATGCTATCAATGCATATTCGTAAAATATGTTGTTCATTTTAGAAGACAAGTTAAGATTAATGCTTGGTGCACTACTTTCCAAAATTTATTCCTGTCTATCATTAATATGACAAGCACTTTACAGTTAGCGACAACCGAAAATGATAAAGGATGTAGGCCCGGGGTTCTAGAAGTGAATAGGTCTATGTTGTTAGTCTGGACTCTTGCCTGGAATTCTAGACAAGATCTAACGTTAGACAGATTTTACCCGGCCCGCTGAGCAAGAGCCTAGAATTAGTAGAAATGTTTAGTTAACTGAAAAGTTGTAATCTATAGCGGCATATCTAGCTCAAAATTCTGATTCATCATAGAGTGTCTATGTATGTAATTATATTATTTAACTTCTCAACAGTCTAGGCTTAATACTCGCAAGACGTCTGCCTACGCCTAGCCATAGTTCTCCCCAGTGGTTTTCCTTCTCTTACACAAATGTGAATAAGCCTAGGCCTATGTATAAGGGGTTTTATAATACACGCGAGTAGGCCTTACCCATGTCATCGCCAAGAAGAGTCTGTATGCAGGATCGTACCGGATCGTACCGATATTTACCTTGAAATTCAAGTTTTGGCTACAGCTGTATGTCACCTACCCATACGCTCATGCTCGGTATAAGTTGTCTAATTTTCACGAATTTCGCTTATCACTGTTGGACCGCGGATTTTTAAATGAGCGAGGGGAAAAAATGCAGTTGTAACAAAGCCAGACGCGTCGACCGCTGCCAGAGATACAGTAGCTGGCCGGCTGGCGCCGGGTGGTAAAAGCACTGGCTGCCGCTGGCACCCTTGCAACGCACCCAGGGCGCTTGCCGACCCGGCCTGGTTGGCCCCCAGTTATGGCGTCGCCTTAAGAGGGCGCACTTCCATGAACAGTCGCTTGAATCGGTCTATACTTGGTGTGTGTTTAGATATGGTACAAGTCTAGCACATTTAGAACAGGATACTAATTAAGTGCAATTTCGTTTTGAGCTATCAAACTGCTGGTGAAATGGAAAAAAATAAAACATAATTAAGAAGTATGATCTTGTTAGATAGTAATGGCCAATCAAGATTTAGTACTGTTTCATGTAACATACAAATATTGCATTTGTGTAGCAGTAACTACCTTACCCGATCGTAACGCACCCTCTATAAACTCCTTAGACTGTAAATGAATCTATAGAATGTGGCGAGGGACCAATTCAAAATTAGACTGAGAAGAAGATTGACTTCTAAATTCTATTAGATTGAGATTTTCAATCTAATTTCGGATTGGTCCCTATCTCAATATAAAGTATTTAAAGAGCATGCGCACCTCTTCATCACACGTGACAATGTTACTGACATACGGACATGACGTCACCGAGATACTTTCGACCTTTAGCTTTTGACGCGTTCACACAGCCTGTCATTGCATGCTGTGGTTACGGGACAAGGTGGGGTTGTGGATTATGCTATCAGGATTCCGAATTCTTCGTGGCGTCTTCTGCACGGTGGAATGTGTCCCACGTGATTTCTATCGACCGCGGCGAGCTCTATCAATTCAGCTTCTCCATTTCGGGTGTAATAAGTAATGTTTTGGAGCACGGAGACGGCTGAGAGAGCTTTTGGGAGGGAGTATACGGGTATTACTGGTCGCGAATATGCACATCTTCTTCATAACAATTTGAAATGGCTTGCAAAACCCCTGCTTCCTTCTTTAACCTACCACTCCTTCCCCTCTCTTTCTTTCTCTATAGCTCTTTTCGGTTAGAGCTATTCCCCTGTTTGGTAATACTCGCCAAAGCGTTTTCTCGATCCAAACTATAGTCTATAGTCTTGAGAGGTCTCCTTCTGACTTACTCATCCTGAACAAGGAGCCCAGTGAGAGTTTTCGCAAGCCACCATAAATCACATCGTGAACGCAACACTTACGCGGATTTCAACAAGTCTTCCTCTTCCCTTCTCGTCCTTGGGGAGGCGTTTGGACTAGTTTCAACATGACTCCTTCTCGCAGTTTGTTCAAAAGGGAACAGCTCCCTGTAAGGACTTTAATTTGGCATATAACATTACACATCTCATAGACATATTTACAACTACTTTCACATCAAAATTCCCCCGGATTTTGCAAAATGACCACGCTTGTAAAGTCTTTTGGAGGGTTGATGCTGTGTATCGATATGATCACTAAATAAAATGTGTCGCTTGTTACACTGCATGCACCCAGTTGCAACGGCGCGCGTACGTGCGTGTGAACGTGAGTGCGACCGATGCTTTACTGAACTTATCGATGCGGTGGACCTGATTTTTTGTTGTTGTAAATTCTAAAAGCGATTAGCGTTAAAACGTACAAAACAGACAGAATTAATATAATCAACGAATTCAGTAAACACCATTAATCTTTTTTTTTCTCTCCAGAGAATTCATAGCCATGCTATAAATATTTTCTTGGCATGTGTTTTTACAATGGATAAACAATAATTATCTTCCTATGAAGCCTAGCGCGGTCCCCTATAAAAGTTTACGTATCTTCTTCACACCTCCTCGCTGAAAGCTACAGAGAAACTATGTATTTTTCCTTGCTTTTTCCAGGGAACCCACGCTTCATTTATTTTCTTGTGTATGTGTGTGTGTGTGTGTGTGTGTGTGTATTTTTGTTTTTTGATAGCGCCCTATTTTCCCTCAGCATTTTGCTGTCAAAAAACAATTTCCAGCTGAAATGACCCAAGCAGCCCCTATTACCCTTTTTGTTCAATTCATTATTCTGACACTAAGAATAACCCTTTCAGATGACCACTGTCCATCTATATGATTATCACGTGGATGAGATGTAGAGCAATCACACTGGGTCAGTGATTCAACCACAATAATCAAATGAACACGAAACCGTTAAGAGGTGCTGTAATCTACTCCACTCTGACATACATTTTCCAGACATGACTTTGAATTTAAGGAGATTTGCCCCCCCCCCCCCCCTTTTTTTTTTCTTGCTACGTACAAACCACGTTAATTTGACTTCGGCAAAATAATATACTAAAAATAAGACAGAACAGAATAGAGCTTTCAGCACAATAAGAAGTGAGAAATTTTTTTTTCGATTTTTTTCTCTTCCAAATACATGAAGATTGGTAATATGTTATCAAAAAATACTATTACAAACGTGTATTGGCCTATACTTCGATTCTAGCAAACAAGCTTCAAGCAAACAAGATTCAAACAAACAAGCAAACACATTGTCTCAGTTATCATAAAACTATACAACAAATGAAAGGAAAACAATACATCTTTTTGATATCATTACTTTATATCTAAGGAAAAAGCTTGTGAAAATTAGTGATCAGTTCATAGGTGATGACATCATCTTTTCAACCAATGCGGTTGCGTCACATATTATATATCACTGATTCGTGAGAGCACTAGGAACTTTAAACTTCCGCGACCATATCATTTCTGGTACAACGTTATGAAACCTCTGACATTTCTGGTACAACGTTATGAAACCTCTGGCATTTTGTTTTTAGCGAGAAATTGCACGTTAACTCTGTATGTGTGGAATAAATGGTAAACGTGCCAGGCGGGATGCCAGTCTGTAGCCCATAGCTAAAGTGTCGCGCACATGCTTGCTTGAATTATTAATCGTGGCGGATTGTATTGCAGACGTGGCTTATTCCATTGTCTCGTTTATGTGTGACTAATCCACCACGATCCCTTTAGAAGTCTTTTGCTGGAATAACAATGTAATTCATCTTTTAGAGAGGCGTAACCAGGATTCAAGAGGGCGCTATTGCATGGACTCAAGCAGGACTCACGCTTGCGCAGAATGTCCGATAACCGATTCGTACCCTGAGTGTGTCGAAAATGATCTAAAATATTTTAGATCTCAATTAGTCTCTTGATTTTTTTACCGTTTCCGCCTATACCAAATACAAATCCCTCAGAAAGAAAGTTCGCCAGCTAGATATATGTACATAGTCACGGAAACTTGCATGTGATAACGTGATCTACTTTAATTGATATTAATTAATTATTGGTGATCATCACGCTTTGTAATAGCGCCCTCTCGAAATGTAGATTCTGTGTCCCTTTAAGTCTCCGAATTAAACTTGGATTGGAGGGTTAGCGCGCAAACACTATCCATAAGCTTGATGGATTAAAGGCAAGTCCCCTGCATGGTAAAGTTGCTTTGAACGATGTAGTGAGCCAAACGAACTGAATGGAGGATGTTGTTTTTACCAGTATACCATTACAGTCATTTCCAGAATCAAGTCGGGACCGAACCAAACGACAGATTGTTTAAGGAGAGGGCCGAACACCTGTCCTGGTAATGTTCAGTAATAGTGTATGTAATGTAATCAGCTATATAGGAGAAGACTTCGAGGTGAAGTCTTAAGAATTATGGTATCAGATACAGACCTAAAGGTCATTTACACACACACACACACTCACGCACACACACACACACACACACACGCACGCACACACACACACACTGAGCACGCACACACCCATATGCACGCCAATCTACATTCAATATCATATAACTCTGCACCTATAATATACGTCATGCTAAAGCGTACCTTATCATAATTTTCAACAGACAAGAAGCAGAAGACAGACAAGGAGGGAGACAGAGGCAGGCGGACAAACAAAAAGACGGACAGGGACAAACGGGAATGAACCAACAACAACAACAACAACAAAAACAACAACAACGAAAGTCAATCATAGACTTTCCTGTTTATGGAACGTGTCCACATCAGACGCAGATCCGGTCACGCTATAACTTCCAGCGTGCAGCAATTAAAAATCAGTAGGAAGACTGATTGTCTGCGATAGCCCCTAGGGGACGGAGAGACTGTCCAGGGTGGACAGGGACTGACCAGCTGCTGATTAATCTCAGGCTTGACCGTTAGTCCACGGGGCGAATCGAGCCATGCAAAGTATTTAGACCGTGGTGCTGCCAGCATTTATGACACCAATCGAATTCTTGACCAGTTGTTATCACTGCTGTGTGAGTAGTTGGCAAAGCAGTTTCGTGATTTGTTATTTGCCAAGTTAACTTCTATATGCTTCTTGTAACGACTGCAAACATAATGTATATGTATATTATCAACTTGAACTTGTAACAAACATGCATTTATATCAGTTTCAATATTCATCGTCAAAATTAACGTACTTGTGTGCTTCATGTCGTTTGACAGATGAAGCTATATATATATATATATATATATATATATATACATACATATTTATCATTTGTGTATCTGTGTACGATATGTATGTATATACATATATATATATATATATAAATTATCTTGACATGACATCTACATAATTATGAATATCATGTATAATATGAACGTATGATAAGACCTATATACTCTCACGTTTTAAAACAGAAAGATAAAGTAATATCAATCTTTTAAAAAAAAGAAACTACGAAAAAGATTACGAAAATAATCATTTCCCACGTAATCATCTTTAATCGCTATAAGATTGTTCAGGGAAACCTTTAATAATCAAAATAGGGAGATGATCAAAATCTCGTCACGTCGTGTACACAGATCGTGATAACCAGTGTGTCGTGAATGAAGGCGTCACGGGTGTGTTTCGTCAATTTGTCAAACCCATTAAATGTGGGTCATTCTGGTTCACGAGGGGAAAAAATGGAGGAAAGAAGAGGGTCTGATCCAGTTTTTTTTTTTTTTTTTTTCCGGTTCAGGGAACTGACGGGTTGAATCCCTGAAGCAAAGCAAACGTATCGTGTGTGTAGATATACACTTATATCATTGACACTGAACATGCGAGAAAAAATTTCTTTATTTTTGTTTGTTTGGAGTTCTGTGTGCGCGTTCTTATCTTCTTTTCTTCCGGAGCGTCAAGAGGCAAGACTTGGCAGAGATTGGTGAGTCGTGGGTTTGATCTGGACGAATTTTTTTTTTTTTAACAAACAGAAGATACGAAAAATGTTAAAAAGACAGCATAACCAAGCGCCCCTGAAGTGGTATTTAATGGACCATAATTGTGGTGACAATTAAAAGATCATGACCACTGTATAATTGCATCTGTTTATTAATTCATTTGATTTTTTTTTGCGTTTTCATCGAAAGATATGAATAAATTCTAACAATTAAGTGACTACAAATTGACGTTGTGATTTTACAAGAGTTGTGAAGCAAACCTATCCTAACGTAAGATTATAACTTCATCGGATGATCTTTTTTGTATACTTCGATAACTCGTAGAAAATGATTTTTGATGATGAACAGAACGATTCTAAATACTTTACACCTTATTGCTACAAACGTTGCATCGTAATTTAATGATCAAAACACAAATCTTACCGACTTTAGGAGACGCTCTCCAAGTTCATCAGGTGCTTACGCTATATACGTGCATTTCACTCTATGAAAGAAGTGGACATATAGACTGTGTAAATTCATAAAAATTTCCCACGTCTGTCAACAATCAAGAGATAAGAGGATGGGCTTGGACGTATAACTTTAGCCTCATCTATCACCCGAAAGAAACTGCATCCTATAGTATTAAAGGACACGAAATGAAAGATTCCACAAGCAATTCTCCAGGCGACATGACTGATGTAAAAGGAGTAGTGCAAACCCCGGCGTCCAAGTCTGACGTGTATACACAGAGGGACCTATCTGTGATGTGTATAAGTTTGAGTTGTACTTAAGTTTTGTTTGTTTGTCGTCTAGGGGATCACGCTTGTGCCCTAGGGTGTAGTCCTACAGAAAGCTAGGCGATTTACATGTATCATTTAAGCGAACATTTATCAGTCTTTAAAAAAAAAAGGAGAAGAAGAAACCGCATCTCTTTGACATGGCCGGGTGGGGATGCGTTTTCTCTTTCGCCGTAGAGATAATTCCTTCTGAGACAAGATCTGACAGCCACTATGAAGTGACAGAGCGCGTGTGATAAGCGGATCGGACGTGGAGGCGTATTTAGCACCAGCTCGGCTCCGGGTGTTTTTCTCCTCCGCGAGCACTCTCAGACGTTTGTCATAATACATGCAGATAGAAGGAATCTTCCAAATTAGAACAAATAGAAAAAGAGTATAGATGAAACTACACAATACTGTAAAAGTCATATCGCCTGTCTGATTTTATATACAATACACACACACACACACACACACACACACACACACACACACACACACACACATAAACACACGTACTCAAAAAGGAAGTGAATATGACAAATGTGCGGGAGAGAAGAAGAAAAGTCATTATTTTTACCCCTCACCAATAGTTAACAGAAGTTAAATCTATTAATTTTAGCAATTTTTCCCCTCCAGAAAAATGATTTGTTGATACCTTTAGATGATCGTGATCGCATTTTAGGAATTCTCAATTATTTCTTCCTCTTGACTTTTCAAAAGAGTGGACTGGTCAAAAAAAAAGTAATCTTATACAAAAGAGAAAGCTTTCGGTAAGTCTAATACGATATTCAGTTGGAGCTCGTTATTCTGAATTTTCTTTATTTGAAGGTTCGTGTGTTGTTATTTTTCCCCCAATGATTTGTTATTCTGAAGATTAGTTAGGTTTGCTATTTCAAAGGTTTGTACTCCGAAGATTCGGTACACATGAGGTCCTTTATTTCGAAAGTTTAACTAAAAAGAGAAAAGAAATGATGTTCGTTAATTCTAAAATAGAAAAAGGTTTATGTACTAAAGAAATCATTAAAGTAAATGCAACAACAAATCTCTTCATTACGACACAGGTGATTCGTGACGAGGGAGTTCAAGTTTGATACATTCCACGTTCCACTTGCTGCCAGAATAGAAAAAAAAGTATTAAGAATGCAATTTCATACCCTGCACAAGCATTACTAAATGTTATAGATAGTGACACAATTTTAATGTTTCACGTTTTCCGAAAGCAGTAATACCTTGAAGTATCCACGTACAGAATTTTTTATGAGGTATTGACGTCAGGGCCTCAAAAGTGTCCATATGACGTAATTATAAGTTTTCATGGATTATCAATGTATAATCAATTACCTATTGAAATTCTTAATGCATCAACTATGAGATCTTTTCATATTTTACCTGATCATCTAGATAGAGCATTATAGTAAAAAAAGAAGATCAGACACAATGAGGTACCAAATGTAGCATTCGATTTTTTTTTTTTTTTTTGGGGGGGGAGGGTCCTATTTTCTTTCCTTGCTCTCTTTCTCTTTACTCTCATTGTACCTGTAATTTTTTTCATTTTTTTCACGTTTTGTTATCATTTTGTATTGTATATATGGGACCCTGTGGAAGAACAATCGTATTTTGCAAAAAATGGTTGAACGAGCAATTCCCAGTTCTTCAAACTGTTATATACTGTTTTATCGCAGACAAAAATGAAGACTGTAATAAAAACAATAACAACAACCCATATCTATTAGAACAGAATAGCACAAGAGGAGAGAAGATAAGAGGAGAAAGGATTTTAGTTGCTTGATTATCTGGTAGAAATCTTATCAATCACCTACAAACCAACGGGAAGAATTGTGAAGTGACAGCAAATTAGATAAACCATATTTGCGTTTATTGCTTAGTGAAAATACGTAGAATTTTAATTCCAACCACTCTGTCGAACTAAAATTACGTCATTCATGAAGGTCAAGTTCTTCTTCTCCTTCTCCCCAAACCGTACCTTCTTCGGTTTGTGATTTACGACGATTGGTCAGGTTTTATTTCTCCAAGTTGTCATCAGTTCCCACTCGATCGTGGTCCGTAATCTCCTCCCTTGAAAGGATCTCGACGAAGGTGTGCCAGCCGTGTCCGGTCCGCTCCGCGGCGGATCGTGGATTTTATTCGAGGGTATTTGATTACTCAATTACTGTAATGGAGGCAGCTATCAGGACTTGGCGAAAGGATTCCCGAAACTGAACCGAACATTTTATATAGGCGCGAGTTCTGACCATTCATCGAAAGGGCGTGTTTCAGAGGGAGAATCGATGTCAACTCCCAAGACGCAATCGACACCTAGAGACGTCAATTACCTACACCAGCAACGCGAGACCATCTCCATGGCGATTTCCCGTGTGCGACCGTCAAGCGGCATGTATAGAGTCTATCTAACAGCGATTATGTCGTTTTCCTCGTAAACATGTTGCCGAAACACGACCCATCCGTCGATAGATTGCGCTAGAGAATAGGAGATAATAAGATCTGATATTGAAACTCAGGAAATTTGAAATGGGTAATCGAGCCAAGGGTATCTGTCGTTTGCAGAATAAAAGTAATTAGTAGAAATGAAATGACAGGAATTAGCTGACAAAACGGATGCAAAAATTGGAATCATTAAATCTATATTCATTTCATATCTATATGTTTTTATATATGTATATTGAACAGATTTACAATGATTCCAAAAATTGCATCGCAAATGTGGACCTCTGATTCATCTTTGGTATGCATACTCCGTGCCAAGTAGAATGTAATCAGAACGATTATTCTTCTTTTATATGAAGCCTTTAATTTATTTCCTTCGTTTGTTTGTTTGTTTGTTTGTTTTTAACTATGAGGGGTTAAAGAGGAAATACTGCTATCTTTTTCCTGACGCGTCTTTCCATCTTTTTTTTTATATCTCATAGACTTCTATATTAAAGCTATAGGTATTTTATTCCTTGGCCAAAGCTCGCGTTTTGATTGTGTTTTGTTTCGTTCTTTTGCTCCCCAATACAAAAAGAGATTTTTCATTACCCTTACCAATATGATGTGAAAATATGATTTCCTTCCCCAATATCTGAATATTGATTGCGATGTGAAAGAGATGGTACAGTATTGGTGGAGATGAGAATTGGGCTATTAACTTTTTGCGAGATACTAAGAAAGCACTTATGATATCGTACAGAGTATACCATTCTAAGAGGAGTTCAAAGTTTATTTGATGAAAATCGAGTTTGGAATGACTGAAACATCCAAAAACAAAGTAAAACAAAGCGATTGTAATAAAAGATGGGTCCCACACTTTATTAGAATCGCTCTGTTTTGGATATCTCAGCCATTTCAAAACCATTTTTCATCAAATAAACGTTGAATTCCTCATGGAATTACATGCTCTTTCATTATTTCATAAGAGATTTCTCATTATCTCGCCAAAAAAATATAAGAAACCTGAAATTAGGTCTCAACCAAAAACTATTCGATCCCTTTAAATTAGCAAAGAAAGAATGAAGTGAGAGACTAGATAATACTAGACAGTTTGCTACCGATTCGCTGTGACGCTCGCCCGCTTTATACTCTAGAATTTCCCCTGATCTTGTTCTGTTTTTGTGTTGTGTTTGTAGATTTTGTGCTGTTTCGGTTTTGACTTTTTCATTGGTCCACGTGACCACATACTGATAACGTGATTAGATAGTCCTCTGCTACACTGTAAAAACATCGGTGTTAGATTTAACACCATGGGTGTTAAATCTAACACCGATCAAACTTCAATAGAGGACCACACCCACAGGTGTAGAAAATGCACTGTGATGGTGTTGAAAAGTGTTCACCTGACACTTCGTGGTGTTAATTTGACACTGTACTGATGTTAATTCAAAAATGACACCACATGGTGTTGATTTGATATTTGTTGGTGTTAATATCAATGGTTTAACACCCGTCCAGCTTCAATAAGAGACCACACCAGCTGGTGTTACTGTGGTGTAAATTTATTTTCACATTTTTTCCAAAATCTAGTATTTTAATGTAAAATTCTTGATCGTCTTGTTTAAATTAAAAATCAACAAGAAGTGCAGTTACTAAGAAACTCTTCAAAAAACAGTTTTATATTTGGAAATGACACCCGGAGGTGTTAATTTAACACTATAAAATGAGCACCGAAAACTTAACACCAGCTCGGTGTTTCACTATTTAAACACCAGACTTTTTTGCCGTGTATTCTTCGAAAGCAAGAACACAACTTAGCATCAACAAACTTTGACTAATGAGACCAAAGACTTAACGATTTTCTGCAAGTGTATACCGTTGTTATTCTTTGTTTGCACATCAGTTATTGTCTCTGGGTTTTGTTTGTTTTTTTGTCAGCCACAACAAAAACTTTCTGTCTGTCTGCTTGACTGTTTTTTTTTTTCTCTCTGTGTCTCTCTTTTCCTCAATTTTTGATACAGACTATGCAATTCTGATAACAATCGTCGCAACCTAAATCAGATTACTCTTGCTCGAGGAATGTAATAATTCACTAGCCGAACTTCAAAGATGACTCTAGGAAAAGTCAATATTACATCGAAAATTTTTGAAATAAAAAAAAAGCGCGAAGCCTTGCGGCTTCTCCGCGGCTTTGTTTCAACACGTCGAAAAAACAACAGGATCTCTGCATTACATGAAGCGTTAGGTTGGCTGGATTAACGTTTCTCCCGTCTTAAATGTCTGATCATGCAGGGAGGTGGGCTGAACACGTAAGATAAAACTCGCAACAAGTGAAACTCAATAAAACACAATACAAGTTTCATGGGATGATACCCGATGTGCCATTTCATTTGTCCTACACAAAACAATAAGCGACAGCTCACAGGGGAAAAAATCGACAAGTCCTACCCTAAAAATCTACTCTAGGATGTGATGAGGTCCCCACAAAGTTTCTAATGTGCTTCCATCTTAAAAAACCTCAATGGATTTTTGCTTTTCTACATAAGTTCAGTTTGAAGATATTGTATTCTTCATATGAATATGTTTCTCGAGATGTCATCATTTTGGCAATATCTAGCAATGACTTGGAAATCAAACGGGAGTGATATGGTTAGAAAAATTATTAACAAAAAAAAATGATGCATGGCTTTTTTTTTTGTTCATTTTCCATCTCAGAAGATAGCTGGATAGCCCATATTCAGCTATGCTAAGCTGGTCCTTCCATGGGGTCCAGTTGGGATGTGAGGCGGGACCACTCAACCGGGTTATACACCCAGTGGCGTATCTAGGGGGGGGGGGGGCAAGGGGGGGCCACGTGCCCCGGGCGCCAATCCTTGGGGGCGCAAAAAAAAAAGAAGAAAAAAAAAAAAGAAAAAAAAGGAAGAAATAAGGAAAAAAAAAAAGAAAAAAAGAAGAAGAAAGAAAAAAAAAAACCACTCACCGGAAGGGGGGGGGGGAGGAAAGAATGGTGGGGGGGGGGGGGCGGAAAAACCAAATCAAAAAAAAGATAAAAAACAAAAAACATAATGATGACTCGGACAAAATGGACCAATGTTTATTGTGTTCACACAAGAATTCCATGTTATGTAAACTGAAATACAAACAATTTTCGGCTCGCTCGCTGCGCTCGCTCTCTAAATTTTTACATGGAAGAAGAAGGTGAGAACAAAAATGTGATGATGGCGCAGACAAAATGGACAATGTTTATTGTGTTCACACATGTTATTTTTATGTTTTAGCACGCAAAATGTTTTCACGGAGCAGCGGCTGCAATTTTCTTTCGTTCTGAAGCGATCGCCAATTTGGATCAAAAAGAAGGCGCCAACGGTTTTCGAAAAATACGGGGGGGGGGGGGCGCCAAAAAAAATCAAAACAAGATAAGAAACAAAAACGTGATGATGACGTGGAAAATATACAAATTTCGGCTCAAATCGCTCGTACTAATTTAGAGTATTTCTTCAAGTCCTCAGTTTGTTTGGTAAAAAATCGTTATCTATAAGGCCGTCACTATGTCTTGATTAGAATTGTAAGATTTGATAAGCGAAGAATTGACAAAGAGGTTCCCATGTTTTGTAAGCTGAAAATACAAAAAAATTTTCGGCTCGCTCGCTGCGCTCGCTCGCCAAAAATTTATCAAAACAAAAAAGGAGATAAGAAAACAAAACGTGATGATGACGCGGAAAATATACAAATTTCGGCTCAATCGCTCGTAACTAATTCAGAGTATTTTTTTCAAGTCTTCAGTTTTGTTGGTAAAAAATCGTTATCTATAAGGCCGTCCACTATATCTTGATTAGAATTGTAAGATCTGATAAGCAAAAAAACTGACAAGAGTTCCATGTTTTTGTAGGGCTGAAATACAAAAAATTTTCGGCTCGCTCGCTGCGCTCGCTTGCCAAAATTTTATCAAAAACAAAAAAGGAGATAAGAAACAAAACGTGAATGATGACGCCGGAAATATACAAATTTTCGGGTCACTCGCGCGTACATGGGGGGCATTTCATGAAGCAATTTGTCAGATAATCTCGTCTGACAAACTGTTAAAAAGCTACTGAAAATCCTTGCTTTTTGATTGGCTGAAAGCAAAATTTTGTCCGACAAGTTGTCGGACAAAAATGCTTTCATGAAATGCCCCCCCTGATTTAGAATATTTTTTTAAAGTACTCAGTTTCTTGGTATAGATAAATCGTTATCTATAAGGCCGTAAAACTATCTTGATTAGTTTATTGTAAGATTTGATAAGCAAAAAAAATGACAAGAATTCCATGTTTTTGTCAGCTGAAATACAACATTTTTTTCGGCTCGCTAGCTGCGCTCGCTCGCCAAAAATTTAATCAAAATTCATTACATTTAAATCACCCTCAAAAAGACCCCTTTTAAGGGCTTTGAAAAAGCATATCATGTAGACTTTGCTTAAAGTCCCCTACCGGGATCGGGTTTGGGGTTGAACACTAGTCTTTTTCAGAAAATTAGGGGCGCAATTTTTCGCGCTTGCCCCCGGGCGCCGTTTTCCCTAGATACGCCACTGTATACACCCTGCGTCTCTTTGTATGTAATAACCTATAAGAGAGTTGTGGTGAAAGCAAACATAGAATTTAATAATGATGTTCGTGATTCCGAAGATTCTTTTATCCGACATCTGAATTTCTTGTGTTCTTGTTGTCGTTTTTTTGTCCAAGAGGACCGTGATATACAAGCTATTTTTTTTAAAGCAAATCCCGTCCACACGTTTATTAACCTACTTTGTTCAAGTTTGAAATCTTTCATGACACTACCACGTGCTCATGTAAAATATCTTAGATACTTTGTACTGGTGTATTCAGAATATTACGTTTCAGTTTTATGATTGGCGTATGATTTTTTTTTGATGGACATGGAATATAAATGAAAACGAAGTAGAAAAAGGTACGTTATTCTGTAGGTTCGTTAATCTGAAAAACGAAGAGAAAAAGGTTTCGTGGTAAACGACCCTTTGGAATTACAAACCCTTATTTCGTTTTTTGGATTAATGAACCTTCGGGAAAAACGGATATCATTTCACTTTTCGGAAAAATAATAACCTTATTTCATTTTTGAGATTAACGAATCTTATCTCATTTGGGGATTTGCATATAATTTTGTGATTGATCACTGTTTCATGAAAAAATATATTGATTCTGATTTTTCGTAATGTTTCGTATCGTTTTGTCCGGTCTAAACTCTATTTTCTGTTTCTTTTGTTTGTCCTGTAAACTCATATAGTTTATCTCAGGACTCATCGTGACAACAGCTAGTGGTGAGTTTTTCCCTTTAAACGGTATATACAAAGCGCAAACAACCACTACGCGGAATGTTCTCATGATGCAATGGAAGAAAAAAATGGAAATCGTCTGGCTTGAAAATTGAGACAACTGATTGAGCAACGTATCACTGAAGCAAATCCACGAAGGTTTAATTTCGCCACCTTGCCGGTTTTTCTCTCCTTTTTGTTCAACTGCGTGAACATAAGTAGTTGCTGTCTTATTGGCTCCAAGTGGGAAGAAACGCACCGGAAAAAAGAAAGAAGGAAGGATACAAGAAGATTCTACTCTCCCTCCTCTCTGCCTCATATTTTGAATACAAAAACACAAAACCCACATGCAAAAACGTTCATCTCTTTCCGTCACACCCCTTAATTCTTCTCCAACCCCTCTCTCTTTCTTTTCTCATTAATATTGGGAAAAGGTGGGGGTGGGTGAATTTATATTTTTCTATGGAAAAACTGACATATAGTTGTTTTTTTGTTGGGCCAATGTACATAAAGCATGGAAACAAAAAAAGTAAAAACATACAACTCATTACAAGAATTGTCAATTCGTAATAGTGCTGTCCACTAATACGGGTTTTTTTTCGTAGCCAACTGAGTACTTGTTTTTCAACCTAATTACTGAAACATTTTCATTTTTCTTCTAGGCAAAAATGAAGTGGACCAACAACATCAAACCGTAAAAAATCTAAAAAAAGGCACTTAGTTCAAAAACTGTTATCATTTTGATTTTTACGATTTTCGTTAACCGAAAGTGTAAAATAGGAGGATTAAACGCATTCGAACTTTCTTTCCTTATTAAACCTCTGCAACCCTATCAAAAGATTCCGTAATAGTAAATTACAATTTTGTATTTGCCAAAATTAGCTATGATAAGCCTGTATTACGTTATACCAATTTGTATAACTAACTTAAAAATGTGTTCTTCGTTTCGTCATGTTTTCATATATGCATTTTTCTTTGAAAAAAAAGTTCTTGGAAAAGTTTACAGAAAACCAATACAAATTAAGTGAAAAATAAAATGGAAATTACAAATGCGAATAGAATGTCCATACAGATTCCTTTCCCGTTGCGAGCATTCCCAGCATTTCAAATACCTTAAGAGGAGGCATATGTTTTGTTTTTTTTTCTTTCGAAGTATTAAAATTTTCATTTACATTAGGCGAGGTGCAAACCGGTGGCTCAACGGCTCCAGGTGCCGCCCACGCCAAGAAAATTGACCGATGAAGAGACTCTGGTGGTAAAAAAAGTAAAAAAGTACTAAACAAGACGCAAAACAATGAGAGTAAAAAGATTATTAAGCAGAGGGTGAAGATGTAGTATGGTTTTTCTTCTATTCGACTCCCTCTTTACAATGAAATTTGTAAGATAGCAAACAGCAATCTTACAAATTTCATTTGTACAGATCAAGAGGGACACTAATTGAAGAAAAATCATACCAAAAGATACAAACATTACTATATATCCACTACACCCGATTCATTCATCTATAATGAAGGCTACTTTACTGGTTTAACAAAATTGAGATTTATGACTTATACAAGTATGATGTTATGATCTATAGTATATGATTGTTGAAATTGCTGTGATTTGTAGATGGTAAAGAAGTGATATGAATACGAAGGATTTCTAAAATATTCATCTGTAGAAAAAGAAAACTGGATTATGACAGAAAAGAAATCAAGAAGTAAGAAATGGCTGTGTCCTGATGGCAATATTGCACGAATCTGATCGCTTGAAACACGTACTCATATTCTTGATAACGAAGTTGAAGCTTGCTTTTATGATGTCATAATGCCTTAAACGCGACTTACGAGACATAGAATGGAGATTTTATTCCACGAAATAGAATGAATTATTATGAATGAGACGATGTTGAAAATCATTAACTTTTAAACAATATTGAAAGTTGGGGTTTTTTTTCTGGCGAATATGAACCAAGGGAAACCACGAGCAAGAGAGTCAATCGATTATGAATGCTTGTTGACGAATACAATATTATTGATTTTTTTTTAAGTCTAAAAGGGTGGGGAAACTTAAAACATAGCATATCGGAATATAGCGACATTGCACATTATAGTCATGTGCAAACAATGAAAAAAAAAAAATCATAAAACGCATTAAATGCAGAAGACTAAAAAACATTTACAATTAATATCTTGTTTTCAAGTTTTGATAAAATACACATAATTGGTAGTCACAGCCGCCTTCCACTACAGAAAGAAAGTTTCAAGTTCAGGCAAAATAATGAGGAAGATGAAAAAAAAAATCAGATGACAAAAATATATTCTTTCATCAACCCTTCATGTCATGTGATATATATACTACATTAAACACAGTACACTGAATTTCCGGACTAACTCAATTTTTAACGCCACAACCGAAACAATGTCCTTAAAGCTTTCTGAAATGAAACGCCTCCTACAGAGCAGCAGACTTACTGGAGATTGTTGTGTGCTATATTTTTTTTCCCGCCCAATTTAATCAAAGTTTCATCAAATTTGTTAACATGCATTCAGTGTTCGAGCAACTCTCCTCACCCGTCATTGCCATCCTTTTTTCCCTATTCTCATTCAATACCGCATCAGTCGAGTTTAGGGTAGGTAACATCATGAAAACAAGCTTCAATTTCGTTAATCAAGAATACAAGTTTGTATTTCTTCCTTATCAATTTCGTGGAATCCTGCTATATGATACAATCACCCTTTTTTTTACCTCTTGATTTCTTTTTTGTTCTATTTTTTACCTTTTTAAATTTTGATTGATCAACGTTTCCAGGATCATTCTTATTGGTATTCAATTTCATAAAATTTACAGGTTATATAAATTTTATCAATTTTATGCCAACTTGATGATCATGACATCATCTTTGTGAGTCATATGTCTCGAGTTTGTTAAACCAGCAATACTTCTTTCATACTTCATAGATACATGATTCACTTGCATACTTTGTAATCATTATAGAGTGGGATAGAAATTCATAGAGCCGTTTGTATGTATGTAAACATCGTGTTTTTATGAGGGTCTCTTCATTAGTCAATTTCTTGTTGTGATAGGCATCTGGGCAGGTACATTTTTGGGTGTGAACTTGGATGATGTGAACGAAACTCGATAGCTATAGTCTGTAAAGCGCATTGAAATTCCTTGAACAAGTCTAAAATGCTCAAGTTAAAAAGTTGTTGTTTTCTTCTTTGTGTACTAAAGCTGGAACCCTCTCATCCGGAAAGCAAGGGATAATTACGTGTGTACGCACTTCATCCTCCTTTGCACACTTTCGATTTCCAAAAAAAAAAAAAAAAATGACTTGAAACCGCATGACGCCAGCTTTGAATTGAACACCCACTTTACGCTTTTAGATTCTAAATTGTTGTTTATTCTAATTCACCCTAATTTAAGTCAAATGTTTAGCGGTTTGGTTGAAAGACGTTCGAAGTTGGTAGGGGAAAACCCATATTAAAAAATGACGTAAATCATATCAAGGACCGATGCCTCCTTGATCATATCTAATGCAAGCATGTCGACAGTTTGGTGACGACATCTTTCCCCGAAGTCCTTCATAAAGCTCACCCTCGATCTCCGGGGCGGTGCCTCTCGTATCTCCTTTGATCTCCCCCATCCCAGCTCTCGCGCCAGCCGAATCATCGACCACGTGTCACGTAATTATCGCGTTCCTTTGCTAATGGGTTGTTGTGGTTGTTCTTTTATATACCCTTTTGCATTGGCATTCCAGTGTGACTGACCGATTTTTTTGTTGTTTATGATAGTGTGGAGCAGTGTAATTGTCTGGCACCAACCGACGAAAGCATGTGAAGAAAATAAGGAAGTGAAGAAGAAAAAGCAACAACAAAGAGAAGCTCCAGTGTATAGTTGAATGAACTGCAGTATTGAAAAAAAACTCAACCGAGCCGCGCACATTACGGGTGTCGAGGAGATTTTTTTTTTTTTTAATTTAACTGCAGTGTAAAGTACAGGCATCGATGGTGTTCAGTTGAGGTGTTCAGATTTCTGTCTTTGTTTGTTTGTTTGTTGTTTTTTTTTTTGGGGGGGGCGGGGCGGAGGAGAAACGGGTTAGACATCTCATAGTAGAACTATCCTGTCAACAACAACAAAAGTACGCAAGAAAATTTCATCTCAATGCCTGAGGAAAAAAGACCATGTGGTACAAAACGTTGCCTATTCTGTTTCGCCACATAACCACTGGTGAAATATTTTTCTGATAATATCATAACTGCATAATACAAAGTCCAAGCTTTTCACAAATTCAGATTTTATATGTGGAATTCATGTAAAAGGACTAATTCTGACGTTTCATCATATGTTTGTTGAGTATTTAACGGATGAGACAAACACAGGTCAAATGACTACTGATAAATTTACAGAGTTGCAAGATAAAATTTGAAATGGTGGCCATTTTGTATTACAGGGATTGCTCGAGTTTTTTTGATTGGCATTTCTGTGATTATATGTCACTATATGACGTGTATTTTCTTGAGTTCCAGATATGGTTCAAAACATGTTTTAAGATTTTATGTTGGGGTTACGTTCTTGCAACATGAGAAAAACAGGGAAAGGAGGCCATGTGAGGCGCTATTTCGAAAAAGCTCAAGTGTTTTGTGGTACTTGAGTGGTTCAAAATATCTGAATAGGTTATAGGAATAATTTTATCGGTTCTTTGTGTCTAGAAACATGTATCTAGATATTTTAAGTGTGTATTGGTGTTACCTAGTTGAAAAATTGAGAAAATCGGACATGGCGGCCATTTAAGCCACCATTTAGATTTTTAAAAGAGCTCAAGCGGTCTTATTAGTTCTTGAGGGATTTTTTTTTTTCAAAAAAAAAATGTCGGTACGTATTCTATTGAGTTCCAAGAGACGTAAGAAAACATATTCAGACATTAAGATATTGTATTGAGGCTAACTATTAGCAAAGTTGGGAGAAAAATCGGAAATGGTGCCCATTTTGGCGCCATTTTGGATTTCAGGAAGAGCTCAAGTGTTTTTGTTGGTACTGGTGTAGTTAAAAATCTCTGAGTAAGTATTTTTTTGCGTTCCTCGTCTTTCAAAACATATTTATTATAGATATCAAAAGTGTGTATTGCTGATACCTATTTGCAAGGTTATGTGCAAAATAGGAAATAAGAACCATTTTGGGCGCCAATTTGGATATCGGGAAGAGCTCAAGTATCTTACTGGTAATTGTGTATTTCAAAATCTCTTGATAAGTATTTTATTAGGTTCCTTGTGTCTCAAAACATGTATCTAGATATTCAAGGCGTCCATTAGCCAGATGAAAAGATGTGAGAATAGCAGAAATGGTGACCGTTTTGGGCGTCATTCTTGATTTCTGAAAGAGTTCAAGGAGTTGTGTTAGTTCTTTGTCTCATGCAAGCACATATATACAATACATCAAGATATATTTTATATTATAAATAACTAAGAGTTGTTTGTCTTCTCTTCAGAAATCTCTCGGTCAATAAAAAAAAAAAAAACACACATGCTCCCTCCACTTGATCTAGGCTATTGACAGGTTATAGGTCATTCTATTTCCTAAACTTATAATTTCTTTTTGTTTTTGTTTTTGTCACTCAATTTCCTAGGTGTCCACTTTGACGTATCGTGTTTAAACAACCCCTGGGCCCAGCCGTGTGTAACGATTGATGACGTGTTAAAAAAAAAAAAAGGCGGTGCCCAGCTGAAATACACGCCCCTTCTTATTCACTTGCGCTCCCCCGACGACGCCAGACACAACGCAACCGTGCTACGTCATGATTTCCCCTGACAACTGACCCGAAACAGATAATATAACTTTCTGGACTGCCGCAGTCCATTCTTCGCAATTGCAACCCGGTCAGTGAGCAAAATACACACGAGAAGACTCAACTCCATAGCACACACACTCACAGGCACAAAGAAATGTATATATTGCATACACACACACACACACACACACACGCACACATATACACATATCGACAAGCACCTTCTATTGATGCTTTTAAAAAGAACCTCAAGACCTACCTTTTCAATTTAACTTGACAATTTTTGTTTACCTGTATAAGGTATATTGTTTCTTTGTTTATTGTTCTTATATCTTCTGTGATCCCCTGTTGTACTGTGATACATAATAATATGTACTTTGTTCTACAGCGCCATGAGTATCTTTTAAGGTAGAATGAGCGCTTTACGAGAGTCTCTATTATATATATATATATATATATATATATATATATATATATATATACATACAATATATAATCAAAATATGAAAGTTCTGCGTCGGTGTGTAATAAATAGATATCAAGAGTAAAAAAAAGTCGTATAAACATCGCAGGAGCCAAAAAAATGGACTGACGTTTCTGTCAAGACCTTCATCAAAGTAAGTCTGAACATAAACAATTTGATGTAAGAAACTAAGAAGACGCAAAAACTTTTATACGACTGTTTTTACTCTTGATATATATATATATATATATATATACATATATGTATATATGCATGCATATGAGTGTGGTCAATATCATCTATGATTTTAACGGAATTTAGCTTCCCTTGTGTGTGTCTGAGCACACGTGAGTATGTGTGCATTGATATGAATATGAATGTTTATGACAATATTCGATCATATTTGAGTATAAAACAATCATGTTAATATTGTAACAGCAAGAAAACTCGGGGCACTGTGCATGGTATAGCGGATAAGACTCTGGACTTTCAAAGCGCAGTCCCGGGTTCGAGTCCCGCCAATTAAAGTGCTCCACATCCTTATGGACGAGACGTTTTTACCCACGATCTCCCTCTCGACCCATGGGTGCAAATGGGTACCTAGGGATGCTGGGGTTTAATAAAGGCAGGTCCCTGTGGCAGAACAGTGCGGACACTAAGATGTTACACCATTACAAGATGAGCACACTATATCGAGTTTGGAACATAACAGATATTGATTTACACATGATACAGACGAAAACCAGACAATTTCATGTAGACATTGCCAGTTCTGTAGCAAGCCAACGCAATGTAATAGAAACTATCTGAGGGTACATGACAGTGAGTATGTGACTTAATAATCAGTGGAAACGAATCAAAAAGTGAAAGTGTGTATAAAATTAACCAAATCTTAATGGAAGAAACTGACTGAGAGAGGTACTAAGCATGTAAGGAAAAGCCCCTAGGGAGAGAAAGAGAAGAGAGAGAGAAAAAAAAATCGAGATAGAGTGAGAGAAACATAAAAATGGAGAATAGAAACATACAATGAATTTATTTAGGATTGTGTGCATGAACATAAGTCACACTGTGTCATGACAATACAAGCAATACAGATGATACATACTTCATAATTATATATTCGGGTCACTAAAGTGAGAGTGCATGAGTGTGTATGCATTGTACATTTGTTGTTGTTGTTGTTGTTGTTGTTGTTTTGTTTTGTTTTTTTCGTTCCTGCTTCAAGAATTTTGATGCGATGTACAGATTATTGTTAGTTCGTTAAGGTTCGTTATTTTGAAGGTTCAATAATCTGAAAAAAAAAATGTTATTTCAAAGGTTGGTTAATCCCAAAACTAAATACGGTTTGTAATTTCAAAGGTTCGTTACTAAACACTTTTTTTCGGATTAATGAACCTCATTCAGATTTAAGAACCGTATAGGAATAACGAACCTTTTTTTTCATTTTCAGATTAATGAACCTCCCGAAGAACAAACCCTATTCCATTTTTAGACTTACGAACCTTTGGAATAATAAACCTTCGGAATAACGACTTGACGAACTCTTCTTTATTTTTTTTTATTAATAGAATCTCGAAATATCCAACTTATATTCATTTTCGGATTAACGTACCTTCGGAATAATGAACCTTCATCCGAAAGGTCGTGATTCTCACAATTGAATTAAAACCTACCGAATAACGAACCTTATTCCATTTTTAGACTTCCGAACCTTTGGAATAATAAACCTTTTATAGAATATCGAATTGACGATCTCTTTTTCCGTTTTTGTTTTTTGGATTAATGGAACTTGGAAATATGGAATTAATGGAAATATGGAATTAATGGAAATATCCAACCTACATATATATATATTTTTTTTTTTTTTTTGGGGGGGGGATTAACGAACCGTCGGAATAACGCCACAAATGTTCGGATTTATGAACCTGATTTGATTTTTGGATGAACGAATTTTCTGAACAATGAACCTTCGAAATAACGCCACAAATGTTCGAATTAAAGAACCCTATTTCATTTTCACATTAAAGAACATGCTGGCACACGGACTGCATTTCGGAGTAAGGATCCTACGAAATAACGCCGCAATTGTTCTCATTTACGACCCTCCCCCCTTTTTTTTTCCAAGGAACTTAAGGAACACCAAGGTACCCGGAATGTGTTTGTTTTGTAATAACGAACTATCAGAATAACGAACATAAGGCGTCCCATCTTGCAATCAAATTTTTGTTTCCCAGAAATTACATTTGTACACCTAGTCTTTGAAGGGATTGCATAGTATTGGTGGAGATGAGAATTGGGCTTTTAATTTTTTGTGAGATACCAAGAAACCACTCATGAAATAGTACAGACCATAGCGTTTTTCAGAGGAATCCAAAGTTTATAAGATGAAAATCGGTTTTGTAATTGCTGAGACATCCAAAAACAAAGTAAAACAAAGCCATCCCAATAAAAGGTGGGTCCCACTTTTTATTAGAAATGCTCTTTTTTTTGGCTATCTCAGCCATGTTAAAACCGATTTTCATCAAATAAATGTTGAATCCCTCTTGCAATTACATTCTCTTTCATATTTCAAGAAAGGTTTCTCATTATCTCACCAGAAATATTAGAAACCTGAAGTTAGGTCTCAACCAAAACTATACGCTCCTTTAAGACGTATCACAGGATGGAAATGCACACAAAGACAGGTGCATATCGACATGTACCCAAGGTGATGGCTGTGATGTTGTTAATGTTGTTTTGAGTCTAAACCGAACATACTAAAGACAACCGTGTCGATAACCCTGTTTAATCCCCACAGACGGTGACATGACGTCATGTAATACTTGTCGAACACCGGAACCACGAGCGAATATATATCCTTGCTTTCTTATATCTGTATACATATATATATATGTATATATATATATATATATATATATATATATATATATATATACATATCTATTAGAATGAGGCAAAATCGTATTGTAAAGATAGAAATGTATCTTTTAGAATCAAATATTGAATGTTTTAATTCGTTTGTGTATAAAATGTATTTTGGGGGCAATTTGTCCGTTATTGTGTAACTGTAATTGTCGAGTGTTTTTTTTTTATTACGCAAGATGTATTTACATGTTATTTTGTATTGTCTTTTGTCTTTGCCTTGTGTCTCCTGTCTAACCTAGGAGGCAACCTAGGCCTTTACGTCAAATTGTTTATTCATATAACAAACTTGTTGAACAACAATAACAACAACAATATATATATATATATACATACATATACTTATACATATTGGAAGTGAAAGAGAGAGATGGAAAGATACATACACAAGTACGTAATGTAGAGCGCTGCTCAGACGTCAAAAGTGCGATTTATGACGAGTGATTTATTTCCATACAAAGCGACTTGAGGCGCTATTCAATAGACATTTTACGCTTGATAAACGATAACATGATACCGTCAGCCATGCACATTGTCGGCGATACATTAATTTTGTTTTCGGCAGAGCGGCGTGAAAGAATTATAATCATGTTTTCTGTCCAGCAGAATCGTCTCAAAATCCTATGAATCTTTGATGGGGGGTTTCATCATTCTCTCCCCGCTACCTGTATCAAATATTGCGTCAGGAAAAATCGGTGATCATGCTACGATTTATGAAAATAACAAGAACAGGATAAACCATGTATATACTGTGATTCATGTATGCGTTTGTGAGTCTGTGTTATGATATGCGTGAATGAGTGGGGGGGGGGGGGGGGCAGCGCGAGCGACCGAGAAAAATTTTCCTTTGCATGCCTCATCAAGCCAGTGTATTGTCACACTGTAAAGTCGACAAAATAAAATCTATACAGGCATTTTTTTCTTTCTCTTAGCTTCTCTGTCACCGTCGATTTCCACGATTAGAGAATGGATCCATTATACCATCCCAGTTGAATCCATCATGCGTAAATACATTGTTCCTTCAAAGTGCATATTTCGTCATAATAATCTTATAGCAGCATGACAAGCAACAGAAGAAGTTGAGGTTCTACTTATAGAAGAAGTAAAACATGTTGTCCTAAATCATGAGCTGAAATAAGTGGGTCTCTAGCAAGGTGAATGTTCTATCTGCCATAATAAAACATGTTTTAAACAAAACGTTCTCGACGATGTTACCACTTAATTCTACGAGCCGAGGCCGAGGGCCGGCAAGGCAGAAATCAACTGACGCCAATGATCCACTGATTTAATGAGCGTTTCTGATAAGAACGGACGTAGAATTTTGAAATTGGATGCGTCAAAACTGCGCACGATACCATCCAATTTTGATTTGACATTCATAACAATCAGGAAGATGCCCAGAATTAGCCTGATACTCTCAAACGAAGTACAATGAATATAGAAATAATGACTCCTGTTTTATTCATTGTCTTGCAAAAACAACAAAATAATCTAAACACGACATATCACGGCGGCTTGCTTTTCTTTGACCGAACTTAGAATACCAAAACGATGAAAAAAAAAAACAACAACCCTGTGCTGTGGCATTATATCAAAATTCAAAGATCAAACAACAGTGTGATACACAATGACGTTTCCCAACAAGCCGTCCCTGGCGATTTCGATGTCAATATTAGTTTTAATTTTGATGAACTATTAATACACTTCCTTTGTTTATTCTGTATAAAGTGTATGTCATAATATTATCATGAGATGCAGTAATAAATCATAAAAAAGTTGTTTTCTTCTGTCGCTAAATCAAAAATGTGATCATAACATTACCGCCGTCTGCTGAAATTCTCATGTTGCTGTTGAATGTTGACTCTTTACTGTACTTGTGAGTGTCCTCGTGACTTTTGTGGAATTGAAAAGTAAAATAAGAGAATTATATTATGACAATCCAATATGAAATTATTTAGGTGAGTTCTGGGCAGTGACTACCGATGAACTATCAACATTGACGCTTGCCAACTTCTCCGAGTTGTGATACGACATGTCTCCTCCTGCGCTCCTGCCCTCCTCACCCTTCCCCCTTCTTCCCTCTTCCTACCAAAAACAGACAAAAAAAAAATCCCTCAGATTGAAATAGGCCACAAGCAAATGAGTGCCTGCCTTACCAGAATTTATCAATAGTCGTGTCAGACCATGATCTACTGAGACAGAATCCGAGCTGGATTTAGGAATGCGGACAGGATCTATATATATGTAACGAAGGAGAACATTTTCAGAGACGCATACGTAGAGACCGAAAAACGAGGCACTTCAACAAATTGTTTCGATCTGTCTGAAGGCAGGTTGTATTTACCAACAACATACAAGCCGGGACGCGGGGAAAATCTTGCCGTTTCGTCACCACTGGGATCCCAGCAAATTGGAAAGAGTGACGAAAAGTGCCGCGAGAGAACGACGCGAAAAGTGCCTTTTAAGTTTGTGTCAAACTTAGTGATGCTGCCAACAAACTATGCGCGCTCTTAATGTGAGAAAGCGCATCCAGAGTTGTGCAAAATTTCGACATCAGTTTGATTAAAATGCTATTAGGTGATGAACACACGATGCGTTTATAACGAGGTAAATGCCCAAGCGGGGTTCACGTAAGTCGTGATGTATGATTATGTTCCATGATTTATATCTTATTTATGCTGCTGAAGCAGTGTTTTCCCCTCCCCTGTCTAAGAATGGTGTACTTCTCGTCAAACCCCATTCGCATTACATAAAAGATGTGCATATCACTAACTTATGGATTCATAAATACTCGGAAAACCCTTGCTGCACAACAGGTGAATGTTCTTTTCACGATGTCAACGAAAAGGGGACAGGGGACTGATTCTGAAGGATTAGGCCCTACCCTCCGTCAAATGAAATGTATAACTGAGTCAAACTCACAATTTTCACAGCATGGTATATCCTTGGAATGGCAATATCAAATTGCTATATCTGATAGGATATAATTCCTCAAATACATCTTTTTTTTAGGCATACGGGTATACAAGTAATTCTACGTTTTGTGCTTTGCCATATGGAAATGTTGCCGAGGCGAAATTGGATCATCAAAAACTTCTGTAGTCGTGTCAAGTCATCGGGGTTGCGAGCAAACAATCCCTCACAAATAGAAACATGATTGGAAGAGGAAGGAGAGAATTGAAGACAGAGACAGGTCAGATGATACGGAAGAGGAGAGGGAGGGGGAAACGAGAATGAAAAGGAAGAGGAGGTGGTGGTGGTGGAGGAGGAGGAGGAGGAGGAGGAGACTAGAGGATGATCAAATAACCTCTGAGATATGGGCCACCATTCTGCATCCTTATCCAACGGGACATCGCACTTTACGATAGGCCTAGATCGGGAGATGATGGGGGATGGATATTGGTAGAGTAATGACAGTCTGCGTGAATATAAAGGAACGCGTTGACCACGTTGACAACCGGGGTTGACAATAGTATCAACTATTTCTGTGGACACAAACAACAGACAGTGAAAAGACCGGAGATACGTTTCCCCCCTCTCCCCACCCCATCCTAACCCCTCCCCCTTCGATCTCTCCCCTCCCTCTCTCTATCCCTGCTAGATTCCACTGCCAAAATTTACCATGAGCTTGCTCCGATTCCATATGTATCCCAACAAAAATTACAAAAGGTCTACCGTTTGCTCGTTACCTAGAAACTCATAAATATTTCCTTCCTTGTAACGTTGAGATGAGCTATTTATTATAAGTACGTTGATGTGAAACAAACCAATGCTTGCCGCGAGTCCAGTTTGCATGTATTACAGCTCGCTGTGTCGTGTACGCCTCTCGAGAAAGCCTTGTAATAATACGTGAGGATTGTCAGAGGCAACGTTGGTCATTAAGCAAGAAATCTTCACAAACTTCCAGTGCGTTTAACCAGTCTATTCATTTTGGGGTGTCTTTTCTTTTTATTTCGATTGTGTAGTGTAGCAGACATTCCCTCGCCTTCGGTTTTTTTTTTCATTTGTTGTATTATATGACACAATTTCTCAGAAGGTTCCAGTTTAGATGACAATAGCAAATCGAAAGATTCAACCTTGGCAAATCCAAGACAGGAGAGACAAGCAGTAAGTAGCAATGACGAAATCTGCTCACCAAAACCAACATACAGTATAATGGTTGCCTCGGGAGCTAGGTTACAACCCTGTAATCCCATCCGCATTGGCTATACCATCACTGTGAATAATGTGATCACATTCTGGGATTCCAAGTAAAGTTTCTTGGTATTCGGGCAATATGCGAGATTCTTTAATAAGGAGACCAATATATGGAAAGAGAGATGGAAGAATACATGAAAGAAGAAAGAAAAATAGAACGGAAGGGGACAAATCGCATAAGATGTCCCAATAAGCGCTCGAAGTCTCCTACTGCCCCAAGACCAACTATTCAGTATTGATTGTATTTAGCCACCAGACATCAAATTCTAAACAAACATGACGTTGCTTCCTGAAGGTCTATAAACAAGAGCATCAGTCTATTTTGTTCTTGCTTTAAGACATCGGTGCAATGACAATTCATCCCATTTTCCCTGGTTTTAACCTACTTGTAGAAAAGAAGAAGCCTCGTTGTAACTTTCTCTCTGCTCTTTTTCCTCCTCCCATGATAACTCACTTATTTTCATTCTGTGCACTTACAAGAAACAGTGTGTGCAAGTGCTCTGTCGTGTCTAATGTAAAGAATCTACGCCTGTCAGTGGATTCGCGAAAAAAAATATGAATAGCCACAGAGAGGTTGAGTTGTAACTCCTCGTAGGCATGAGATCCCTTTATGAAAGGTTTCATGTTATGCCTAAAAGTTGACTGTTTTAGGCGAATTGCGTATTACAGTTCCAAAAGTTCGAAATTTTGAAGTACGCACTTTTTTTTTTCCATAGAAGACTTGACGCTGTTGGTTCTGCAGCGTCAGCTGCCACTGAAAAGTTGGTAAAACTACATAATATGACCACAGAGCGACATCTCCAACAGGTCAAAATAAGGACAAACCAGTTTTATGTTGACTCGATTCCTTTTTTTTTCGCGAGCTTCTTTGATGTCCTCAAGGCATCAGTTATGGTGCATTTAGAAATGTTGCTATATGGGGATGGACAAAGTCGGCATAAGGGACTAAGTTTGCTGGTGGGGGTATGTCGTGTGAATTATTGTTAGGCCGAAAAGGGTGGCTCAAGGTATACCGTCAAATCTTCAAGCTTTTTTTAGATTTTGAAAACTGAATGTTTTTATTAGCCTTGCAAGCTTGTGCCTTGTACCGTCAAACTTTACGTCTCAATTCTGTGATATTTACTCATAAGTCGCTCTACCGATGAGAGTTAACCACATGGCGTCTTTAAAATGCATATTACCACCGAGACTGCATGCAAAAATAACCACAGCACGGCAAGAAAACAACAACGTCTGCTTTCTTTTCCCTTATACGTTATAAATAAAACATGTTATAATTTCTTTTCCCACAGTAAAAGAAATCTAATAATTTTGTTTATCAGAAAGGGCGATGAAAGGTTGTCATAATAGTTACCTTGATTGCTAATTCGCCATTTTTTTTTTCAAATGTGAGAAAGACGAGAATATCACAGCCAATCTCCTTGGTGTAACAATTATCTTTGAGTCTATACAGGGTGAGTAAAAAAAAGTTTACACTCAGGTTTACACTTAGAAAATTGTCATTTTCAAAATCAGCCATGAACAAAAAATAATAATGCATGATTTGAAAGAATGCTTTATCTCGAGTCATTCATTATATTGAAGAGTTTGTTCACAAAAACCGATAAGTCCATATTTGCCAAATGGAGATATTCGCAATTAAAGGCCGAGAAAAATAAAGAGAATAATAAGAAATTTTTTTGGTTCTTTTGACCATAAGTTCAAAAATATACCTTTATATGTAGTGACCAATACATCATTTAAAAGGTATTATTTTGTACTTTATGACAAAGACCGTACTTCAAAATCTTCAAAAATGGACTTATCGTTTTTGGCGAGCAAACTCTTCATATATATATATATATATATATATATATATATATATATATTTATTTATTTATTTATTTGTGTATATATATATATATATATATATATATAGTTATTTATATTTATATATTTTTTGTTGTTGTTGTTAATGGCGTGTGTTCACGCTTGAATGGACAGGAGGAATATTGTTTGCGAGAGTGCAAAATTCGCCTTGCGCAAGAGTATTAAGTGAGAGAATGAATTGAATGTAGGCCTATCAAAAGCGATGCATTACATGTCTTTTTTTCACGAACAAAGTCACACACACACTGCACACGCAGTCACAAGGAGCATACATACTAATATACACACACACATACGAAACACTCCCACTAACACACATAAACACACTCTCTCACACTCACATAGCACATTATGTAAGATGCAGACTGATTGAGTCCTGCTCAGTCTAGATGCGTGTGTGTGTGTGTGTGTGTGTGTGTGTGTGTGTGTGTGTGTGTGTGTGTTCTGATTCTGTGGCATGATTTATTTTGTTCGGGATGTTATCTGGATCTGCAAAGACCGAATTGGTATCGCAATTCCAGCAATAATAAAATCGTTCTATTCAAACATCACAAGGTCTTAGTAAGCATGACCACACATTGGCGCAAGTCAATTTTTGCACTTTCTTAAATGATGTCATCTATGAGTGAACATATCCACACCAAACTATACCAAATGATTTGGAATAAAACACTCTTTGATAAAAATATGATAATCTTTCCTTCTTGACTTAGTTTTTGAAAAAAAAAGGCAAATTTCCTGACCGTATTTTTTTACTCACCCTGAAGAACCCCCTACCCCCATCCCCGGCAAGCCAATCCGAGCCCAGTTTTCCGTGGTTTTCTTTCTTTGATTATGTGGCTAACCTTAAAACTAAAAGAAAATATCCTGTGCATTTTGACAGCTTTAAAAGAAAGGATCATACTCGGATAACATCGATCAGCAAAGATAAAGCTAAAAAAGAATAATAATTGAGTGGCTCAACATGGAATTTTATCTCAGGTAGACTTTGGTTCTAGCTCACAATGTACTACTGGATTTAAGAAATATCCTGGAAAATATTAACGAATGATATCGTCACATTGTAACGAGATTTTCGAGCCCACGTTACCATAAATAGGCATGTTGAAGACAAACTTGTTTTTCACCGGTAAAATCAACTGCTAGTAGGAAAACTTGGAGCTATTATGTTCAGACGAATACCCTTGTCATTTGATGTATTTATGGCGTTGTCAATGCTTATACATGGCTAGAGCATTCCCTTATTTTACACTTTCCTCACCTGAGGATGCCAGTCAATTATATATACTCATCGACGAGACATTTAATCCAACGAAGTCTCAGTTAGGACACATTTCGTCCAGACCTGAGTTTTGATACGCGCTACTCAAACATTATTCAGGAAATGTCTTTCAAAAAAAAAAATTGTACTGTATAGATAGCAGTTTGGTAAGTCAACGCAAGATAGATCAAATTTGGTCTACAGCCGTAATGCCATGATAATCATGTATGTTGACCGTGGGAATCTTCGGCAAGGCAAGACACCGGTCGTTGAACATTTGTCACCCCGAAGCCAAAGAGGTTTCAGAATTTCTTTGACCGAAACACACAAATTCCGGGTATAGATGTTCGTTTATCTGAAAATGAAATAAGTTTCGTAAATCCATTGAGGAAAGCTGTAGGTTCTGGAGTAATCCGGACCCTCGTGGCATTACTCAGAAGATTCGTTGTTGAAAGGTTCGCCACTGAAAAAAGAAATATGAACAAATAAGAGTTAACAGGATTCCCTACGATTTTTCTTTTTTAATGTGACTTGATCGTCGAATAAACAAGTCCAGCACATTCATCAATTATATGGATTTCACTCCGCGCTAAAATAACACAATAAAATAGAAACAATTTACAAAGATACTAAAGATACAAAATAGACGACAACTTGAAAAATTAATGTTTGTGCATAAGAGGTCTGCTTAAAAGACTAATCTTTACAAGATATGAAATTACTATGAATGAACCTAAAAAGCAGAGATTCTGACTGCGGGTTCAAGGTTTGGGGGTTTCAGGATACCAAAGTGGTGTGCACATCGAACATATTGATGCACTGTTGCCCATGATATATTGAGTTAAGATCGGATTTTTTTTCCCCTTTTTCAGCTTTTTTTACATGAAATCATTTTGGATCTATTCTTGTCCAAGGAATTGCCATATTTAATGTGATCGCGCGCATACACAAAGAGTTAAGATATTTGGACGAAGTGTTAATTTCTGCAGATCGGTTTGAGAGCTTTTTGATTCTTGATCAATCGTTTTATAACATGTAAAATTCCCTTCTCTACAAAAATTTGCATAGAGTTCATATCGTTATATATTGTTAATATTGATATTGTTTCACGGCCTTGCTGAAAACAGCTTTAATAGCAAGCCAGCTATTTACTGTTATAAATACATACTTATTTTGTATACAAATAATTATAATTTTATACAAAAGATGTGTGCCACCGCAGGCGCGCCGGAAGCAGTTTTGGATTGGGGGGGCAAACATTGGAGGGGGCTCAAGATTAGACCATGCATATGTTACACAATACACACACACACACACACACACACACACACACACACACACGCACACACATCTATTATATATATATATATATATATATATATATATATATATATGTAAAGTGGCGTATATACGGTGGGTCGAAACATGGGGGGAACCATAAAGTAATTTTAGACGGTCTGTATGCTTACAAGTGCGTGTGTGCGTGAGCAATAATGGGACTACAATACATTACGGAATGTGATACATTCAACAACACAGTCATTGAGGAACATTGTAAGTTTTCCTTACATGGATTATGGAATGACGGTGTGAAACGATCGACAAATTATATATTGTCAGCAACATAAGGTGAATGGCATAACAATAAAATGCGGGCGAGCGAAGCGAGTGAGCTTGAAAATTTTGATATTCTACAGTTCCAAAACTGGAGTTTTAATTGTAGCTATATCTTTCACTTTGGAAATTAATGGGGCGGCGCATCGGGCGCAACTGCTGGCAATTACTGGCAGCAACATTAGGAGAATGGCATAACGATTCAATGCGAGCGAGCGAAGCGAGCGAGCTTGAAAATTTTGACATTCTAGAGTCCAACAACTGCCGTCGTAGCTATGTTTTTCGCTTTAGAAATTAAGGGGGAGGCGCACCGGGCTCAACTGCTGGATGCGAGCGAGCGAAGCGAGCGAGCTTGAAAATTTTGACATTTTACAGTCCAAAAGCTGCCGTTTGTAGCCATATTTTATCCCTTTTATTCATATTTTTATATACATATTTATTTTATTTTCTTTGTTTATTCATTTACTTTTATCATTATTATTATTATTTTTTTATTTATTTATTTATTTTTTTTTTGGGGGGGGGCAAAAATGCGTTTTGCCCCCCACTTTTTGGATTGGGGGGCGGCCGCCCCCCCTGCCCCCCCCCCCCCACTTCCGGCGCCTATGTGCCACCGAACCCCTGCGCGCGTGTCAAGTTTAAGCATGTACTTTTATTTCTCTCTCTCTTTCTCTCTCTCTCCCTCTTTAATAGGAATGCAGTGTCCGTAAATAAACTGTTGACCCCAAAATGAGAAGAGAGAGAGAGAGAGAGAGAGAGAGGGTGTCAAGAGAGAGATTGCAGGCTGTATATAGATGGTAAAATGTCACGTTTGCATTGTGGATTAGCTGACACTTTCCACAAGCGAGTTATAATCCATAATTGTTTCGGTGTTGCACTGCAAGGGGCACCATCACAACCCACTTGACCATTTCTGACCCAAAATGTTACCCCCCCCCCCCATCCTCCCCGGGGTGGTGGCAACGTGAAAGGTTGATGATGGATGTGGATGCATAGTATTCATCGACCCGAAAACACCGAAATTATCTTCATCTACCCACTTTGACGCATCCTCCCCAGAGAAAATTTATCGCCCAGTTCTTGCCACCCAAACGCCTCGCAGAAAAGGAAGATTCAAATGGATACCAATCATGTGTTACTGTAAAGATGCTACGTAGAAAACAGAAGAAATGGATATGGAGAAGACAAGGGGTTGTCGGTGGAAAAGTCATTGCGTATGCTAATTAATGAAACCCTTCAGTGAAGCACGACGCCGTTTGATCTCACTCTGCTTTAACTAATACCCGCCTCGGCATTTTGTGAGAATGCGGATCTATGAGTAACTTTACCCAAGTGCGAATGTCAGTGAAAATCCAATTAACCATAATCTTATGAATGACTTGTGACATTTAAGGTAGTTATGCTGAGCTGCTTTTATTTTTCCTGTCTTTTAATTTTCGGAGAATACATGGTTCATTCTTTTTTTTATGGTTAGTCAATGGCACGTCAATATCGTTTCGGTTCAGAGATTATTGAAAGTACATGTGAATTTACTTCAAAGCTTTCTGGGATTAAACGCTTTCTATTACAGCTACTGCAAATTTCAGCAACCTTCGGTCGTAATGCCACGTCATGTTCCCGTTAGCCTCGGCAGTGACGTTTCAGGCCACCGTGGACAAAACAGGATGGACGTGAGACCAACGCGGGGGGGGGGGGGGGGGGACGTGATAAGCATCCCCAACGTGACAGGCCGTGAGTGCATTAGATGTCGTGTCAGATTTTTAAACTGTCAAAAAAAATCACGGCAGTCCAGGTGCTAATGAGAAACCTAGTAGGCCGTAATAAAACGGGATGAACGCAACAAAGAGTGACAGAACGTAATAGGCCGTAAGAAAACTTGGAGGCGGTCCGTAGCTGGACGCGACAGGAAATATTGTGCAGTTTATATCTATAGCCTAACCATGCTCCATGAGAACGGCGTCATAGCTACATGTTCACTGGAATGAGGACTGGAATGAACCAGGGAGGTGAGCTTTTTGTCTCACCTCACTGAATGAACAAGACCAAAATACGGAGGGGTGAAAAGAGAGAGAGAGAGAGAGAGAGAGAGAGAGAGAGAGAGAGAGAGAGAGAGAGAATATCCCACCTATCCGCGTAGCACATACGTGTCGGCCAAACGGGGATGCCGTGGCCGCCGGGAACATGAATGACGTGATTACTACGGTAGGATCAGTGTACTAAGAAATTGACGCACGCTATGCAGGGAGGCCAAGAAAGAGTGCTTTATTCTACCACTTACAGTTTATTTGATATCACTTGATTTCAGATAAAATAGCGACACGAACTTTTCTGCCTGAAAGCATAATGTTCCAGATATCCCGGGTTCATTTCAATCTGCTTTCGATGCCCGATGCCACATGTACACCCTTTGCCTCAATGCTCGACAGATTCAGTAACAATTTATTATTCATAAAAGTCAGTAAGGCTAATCTCTGTCAGTGATGCTATGCTCTGATCGGATATATAGCGACAAGTTCGACGCTCACACGCGTGGCACGCTTGGTCATTCACTATCAATTCAACAGATTACAAATAAGGATGGAATTCGAAAATGAATGAATTAGCCTTTCACATTATCTCGATTCCGAAGTAAAAGTGAAGTGGAAAGATAATCTAAACAAAATCAAAATCTATTCTGAGAAAGTTTGTACTGCAATACGATTATTGGTCTTGGAAATATACTTTTGTATAATTTCTGTGCAGGCAGCCTACTCGTTCAAAGTATTAACAGCGACATTTTCTGCGATGTAGGATTCCTTGAAGCGAATGAGAAAAAAAAAACAGTACGCTTTTAAAACCTATAGGCAACCAGATATATTGCAAGAATTAGAATCGTTTGTTCGAACTTGATCTTGACATAGCACAAGAATTTTCTCACAAAACTTTTGCGTTTCTTTTCTGACGTCACCATTGTACTTAGTTCTATCCATCTATCCACTAGATGTACCTGTGTTGATTTACTTAGAGGTCGGTTATGTTTCCAGGAATTCTCTCTCTCTCTCTCTCTCTCTCTCTCTCTCTCTCTCTTGATATGTCTTTTTCTCTTACTCACTTTTTATGTGCTTAGAAAAATACTGATAAAGATGAAAATTTCAAGATTCGGAAATGGGTTAATGCGCCAAATATACATACAGTGATATTTCGCCTCTGGGTCAGTGTCCAAAGCAACATGCTCAAGTCATTCTAAGAAATTTACATGACATTACAGGGATCGTATTTCTAGAGGAGAAAAATAACTTTCTGTAGAAATAAAAAGAAGAGAGACAACAACAGCGAAGAGAAATAGCATATTATTGAGAGGCTCAGGGGAAAATTTGAATACCCTCTAAATGTCCCGATTATCCACAAAAAGCAACATTTATCCCCCTTGAAGTCATTAACATCCTCTGTGTGATATATGATATATCATGTTTTCCAGAGGGGCGCTCACGCTAAATTCAAAGTGACTCGAGCTTTTGGCAAATTTCCGCACAAACAAGACAGTATCCGAGCAGTCACCATGGGTAAACATTCGGAAAATTCAACTGACTGCGTTTGGCAAGTACAGTTCGGCCACAATTTTCTTGACGGAATCTTTTTCACTCAGATTCCTCTTATATCTCACAATAATAATAATCATAATAATGATAATGATAATAATAATATTACTCCGACTCCAACTACTACTACTACTACTACTACTACTACTACTACTACTACTACTACTACTACTACAACTACTACTACTATAACAATAATAATAGTAAGGTGTTATTTACCCAGGGTAGCCTCTTCAGTGTTGCCACTGCTCTACCAGAGGGTCCTGCTATTATTATTACCCTAGCGTTGCCAGCTACTCATTTGTACACCTGTGTCGAGAGGGACATAGTGGGTAAAAACATCTTGTCCAAGGACGTAAGCACTGAGCGGGATTGAACTCGGGTCCTCAGATTGGGAGTCGGGAGTCTTAACCACCATGCCGCAGCGCCCCCACTGAAGGCCGTGTCACACCTTTCCGGGCAAGCCTAGCGTGCGACTTGCAAAGAACAATAACCTTTGACTACCCGGAGGTCCCCGTAGATGATCCGCACATGACAGTACCTAGCACGTATCTCACCCGTAGTCGCCCGGAAGTGCGCATGCATTTTTTTTTTTTTTTTACCCGCAATCATGTTTAGGCCCTGTCACACCTTTCCGGTCAAGCTACTCGGGCTTGTTGCGTGTAGGGATTTTACAGCATACGGGACCATTTCTGAGGGCGGACAAGGATTTTGGTGAGTCAGTGCATGTGTCTTACTTGCTGGACGCGCTCTACTTAAATTCTACTTGCGAGTATACTGTGTGACCTTTGTACCAGTCGCGTGGGGACTGACAACTTAGTAAAGGAATTCCTCTGAAGGAATGGCAGAAGTCCCACAGAATGTCATTATCTTGGCTGCTTACGGGACTGCGAAGTACCTGCGTGGGAATTGCCTGCGAGGTGCTGCCGCTAAGGGTCTCCTACTGGCGTTCTGCGTTGACCTTTCCGGGCATCCCCGCGACTCACCCGGAAAAAATTTTGGTCATGCTCAAAACTTGGCTGCGGTTAATATGGACTTGCGTGCTCACCTCCGGGCATCTACAGGCGAGATACGCGCTAGGTACTGTCAGGTGCGGACCAACTGCGGAGAGCTCCGGGTAGCAAATTCGTTTCCCCGCAAGTCAAGCCGCAAAACTTCCCCAGATGCGGTGTGACAAGGCCTTGAGCATGCTCAAAACTTGTTCCGAGTGAGTCGTGGGGGTTCGCTCGCAGAGGTACACGCAGAACACCAGTATGAGACCATTACCAGCAGCACCTCGCAGGCAACTTCAATGCAGGTATATCTCAGAACCTGAAAGTTGCTCGTAACAGATAACGGATCGGTTTCAAGCTCTCGCGCAGGTCACACGGAATACACGCAAGGAGAAGGTAGGTAGTACGTGTCTAGTAGGTAAGAAACAGGTGCGAAACTCGCAAACATTCTTGTTCGCCCGCGGAAAAATTCTACTGCGTGTGGAAAATCCTTCCTCGCAACAAGCCCGGTTAGCTTACCCGGAAAGGTGTGACACGGCCTTGACGTAACGTGAGTATCATCAGCATAATCTTTCTTTTTCATTCCAGGCTTCTCCTTTTCTATCATTCTTCTAAACTCTCATATCTCTCTCTCATCAGAACCATTTAATCGCTCACTGCTGGTTATTTAACTTTGTACTTGTCTTTGTGGGTTTGATGAAAGCTTTTGACGGACCAGAATGAGTGATTGATATAATAATGACCCTAATATCAACATTTGCGAAACGTATAGCCAGGGAGATGTTACAGAGATGGAGTGGCAACTCTTCATAAGTCATGCAAACACATGTTTGGGTTCAAGTAATGTGCAGTTTAAGGCCCCGTCACTGTACAGGCATGCTAACCTGGAAACATAAAACTGCACATTACTTGAATATGAGACCATTCTGAAGCAAATAATTCTCACACAACAATAGATATAAAATGTACTCTTAAATGAATCCCACAAGGATTGGAACAATCATCCTCCAGCATTCCCACTGCTTCCCACTGATCAGTTACTAGCCATCCCCTTTAAAGGAATATGTTTTTCATCCGTTTGCTGTTGCCGGTTTTAACGTTTTTATGTGTTGCATTGTTCTGTATTGCAGTTCTTTGATGTTCTGCAGGCTTTTTTTTTTTTCAGCTGAAACAGCTGAAATGTCTTGAAATTGACGTCAACTCTGTCACTCTAGTACTCCCCCCCCCCCCTTGTGCTCGAGAATATACATTGGCGACTCAAACGCACACTTCGCACTCTAGATTGTATCCGCCTATTGTAATTGAAAAAAAGGAACAAAACAAAACTTGGGTCTAGGTTTTTAATATGTAATAAATGACAAGGCTCAAATTTTACCGTAGGTTTTCTGTTTTCTTTTGTTTTTCAATACGTAAACGCCCGGTATCCTAACAAACAGGAGTTAGGGGTTGCACAATAATTAGAGATGTGGTCGGATGTTTTGGTAGCATTTAACTCTCATAACTACAATGAGCATCGTCATAGAATCTTTATATAATAATTGCCTTTAAACGGTCACTCTCTGAACACTGCCGAACAATTAGTAACCTATATTTTCTATGCTTCGTCACCGTAAAACTTAAAACAACAAGAACAATTTAAAGGAGAGATGAGGAGAAGATAATCAGAACAGGTGAGACGCGATCAAAAAAGAAATCACGATTAATCTTAAAAGTCTCATCTTCACAGAGCAGTCAAGGTTCGGTTGAGAGGACCTGAAGACATAATCTCGCCGGGGTCACTTTAGATTTTGGGTTGATGGAAGATCAACTGGCATGACATATAAACCCTGCAAGGCACTTTGGTGAGTCTTGCCAGCTTCAATAAAACTTTTGAAACAGCAATTTTGTCGCAAAAACACCTCCACAAGAGCGCAAGCTAACGCAATCCTCAGGTGGAGATTTAAGGTTTTGGCGGTATTTGGTACTGGATTTCACACAAACACACACACACACACACACACACCATACACCAACACACCCTGCAAGCCAAATGATTTCGTTTCGCCTTTCCGGGATCCCGTGAGGAAATAGAAATTGGTGTACACCATGATGGTTGTTGACGTGTCTTTATTTAGTCACACATTGTGACGTCAGTTTAAGGAGCTCGAGTGATGAAGCACGCCCAAAACGGGCATGCCCTCAATCGAGACATTTCTGGAGAAGTGAACATTCCCCTTCAGTGTGTGTGTGTGTGTGTGTGTGTGTGTGTGTGTGTGTATGTTTGTATGTGTATGCGTGTCTATACTATATTTGTGTATAACTGCACATTTGTGAGCACAGTATGTAAAGATGGGACATAGTGGCGTCAGCACAAATCAATATCGCGTGTTAAGACTGTTGATAGATCTTGCAGTTAGAGTTCTGCGCTTCAGTCCCAATTTTCGATGATAGCAACCACGATCTCGGTGAAGTCGCTGACTCTTCATCATCGTTTATAGGAACCCCATCAATAAACCTGTTTTAGATCTTTTACAACGTTTTGGAGATAAGATGGAGAAAATAGTCGCCAGCGTTAATAGGTATATCACTCATTCATCGCAGCGGTGGATAACCCGGTGAAGTGGTTCGCCTCACATCCAACAGGACCCCATGGAAGACCAGCTTTAGTGCAGCTGAGTAAGGGGTATCCAGCTATCTTGTTATATGGAAAATGAAACAACAAAGACAAGAACAAGAACAATAATAACAACGACACACTCACACATAGTCTGTTACTCTTTTCCCAGACAATAGTCCTGCACTCATTTTTCATTCTTTCACTTCGTTGTTGCTCATCTCCTTATTTTTCCGTATGAATTCTGCCTCAATAATTTTAAAACAAGGCATGCATTATAACCATGAATGAATGACTGCAAATTCACTCATGATAAACATAATGTGTGTTGTGTTTCTGCTAAAAACAAATTGTCAATACCTTCTCGATGAAAATAGAAATCGTCCCCACCTCTCATATTCGGCAGATTCCGCAGAGGAATTCAGCCTCAACAATATCATCACATTCACATTCCTTACGTATTTGTGGTGATGTTTCTTTCCAATTGTTTATTGATCCCATTGGCGATGGAAATCTGACGTTTCGTGTGTAAAATCCATTGAATTTGGAGATATCGCAGTGAGTAGATTATTGATAATGTAAGTTTCTTTTACACGTTTTTTTAATTGGAATAAGGTCGTTTGTATTCATAATTTACTGGAGTGAGGCTGACTGATTGTCTGAGAAGGCGTTGTCGTCTGTTCAGTCCACAGTCACAGCTATTTAATGTATCTCTGATCTGATTGGCCCTTCAGTGTTCAGGAAAATGCCCAATCACGTCATGTTTAGTATCAAAGCCGGCCATCAGTCGCCCGTCTTCCACCAATGAGAGTGGACGTCTAATCGGAATCAGAGACCCTCAGGACGTGTCGGCTGTCGCGCAGCACCGATGGGTTGAATGATAGGGCATGATATCGGATAGGATTAAAGTGGAGTTTCTCATCATGTTCAAGCTGACGTTATTTCGATAGAATAGAATCATCCAAGAAGAATGGTCGAAGTTACTTACGTTCGGGGGTTTATTTGTTTGTTTGTTTTATTTCCGTACTAAAAATCAACATATTTCATACATAAACGTCCAGTGACGAAAGAAAAAAAAATACATACGGAGGGTAGCCCATTTTCAGTAGTGACAATGACAGTCACTTCTGGTCTTCCATGGGGCCCTGTTCACAAAAATGTCATACAATCAGGGACTGATAATAGAATAAAATATAACACAAACACAAATGGATCGGTACATACATTACTACATTGTGACTACATTATATACCATTTTGTTACACATTGTTCAAAGGTTTGGAGCATGAAAAAAAAATCAAGTGGAAAGGAATTCGGTTTTGTCTAAATTGAACTTAAAAACGGGTAAAGAGGAATTTTGACGTAAATCATTAGGTATGTTATTTTACGCTGCTGCAGCTCTGTATGAAAATGATCTCTTACAATAATTAGTTTTAGGCCGTGGTTACTGTAAATCGTTTTGATTACGGAGAGAGTAGGGTGATATCTTGCACTTTAACATATCTTTCATATATATTCAGGGGCCATGTTATTCATAATCTTATACATAAATGAAAGCAGATGAATTTTTTTTTTGTCTTTTAATTACTGTATTCCACCCTAAGCTATAATGAACATCACTGGTAGTAAATATGGGAATAAGGGTTAACTATCAAAATTAATCTCTCGGCTCTATTTTGCATCTTCTGAAGTTGGGAAAGAGAGTTACCGTTGGCGGATTGCCATACTACATCACCGTAATCAAAATGAGGTAACACAATAGCATTATATATCAGTTTCAATTCAGTCATATTTACAAATTGTCTCAAACGACCCATATAACTAATCATTTTACTTAACTTGTTACATAATTGTTCGATGTGAACATCAGTATTATTAGGCTATAGTCAGTATTATACATCTACTATTACCATTGACTTGTAGACAAAAATCATTGGCATATTGATATTATTCAGTTCTTTGTGAGACTGAAATTCACGAAATATCTTTGCCAATCGTCTTACGGACGTATAGAAACCGATCACTTCTACAGCAGATGCCATTTTCTGAGGGGATGTTAACGTAATAGTTTTATGAATGTCTCAATCGCACTACAACACAACTGCCAACAGTGCTCTCACAACAACCGTTATTTGTCTGCCGAATGTGGTTTATTTGTTTTCCTATAATTGCATTTGAGAAGAATGTTCTACATTATACATTGGAGTATTACTGTCCTATTTTTCTCAGTTTGGTCCTAAGTTGTGTCCGTGGTTCTAATCTTGTTCTTCAACCTAGATTTCTATTTGAACCAACGCTCAACAAGATTACTTTTAAGTACGTTTCATAATATTTCTTTAACTTTTTAAACTCAGATTTTAAACTTTCACATATAATTGACCGCTATGTTCTATACAAGTAACATTTCATTGTACATCTCAGCTGGATATTATGTATCATTTTATTTTTGTTACATTTCATCCATCTCTCATTGAGAAACACGAAAATGTATTGAAACTGAATCGAATTGAATTTGAGAAGCTGGAGCAATGTCCTGAAGTGAATGACATACACCCCCATTAAATTTTAAATTTAATGAATTTTCTTCTGTCTTAGGTTGTCAACCATTCTGCCCATCCGTGAAAAGCGATTTTTTTTTTCATAACATATTTGTATTGATTTATTATATGCAGTCTGTATATATGTTAAGTTCGTTCTATACGTTATAACTTACAATGTTTATCTTATGTATTTTGTATATTGTATTGCGTTTCATCGTATCTCAATCTTTATATGTTCCATGATTGAATCTATTTTTCCTAATTTTTCTTCAGCGCTTAGAAACATCGTAATAAGCGCTTTATAAATGATATTTATTATTATTATTATTATGACAGCTTGATTAACTCAAACTGAATAAAACATCATCTCCACAAACCAGGAAGCGGCAATGGCGCATCAGCGGCGTTGCGTTCTCCGCTGGGATTATATATATTTTTCTCTCCGTTATCCAAAATAGGAAAAAAAAAACAGTCAATTTCAAAACGTTGCTTGCTTCTGCCAATCATTGAATGGTAGATTAAAAAAAAAATAGATGTTTCGCAATACAATGACAACGTATTCAGAGAAATACTCTCAGGCTCAAACTACTGTTCATTCTATTAGATATACGATTTGCGATTTATTGACGGCAGCACGAAAAATGTGAACCTGTCGATTGATTTTTAATTGATATTTCCATAGTGTTTTATGAAACGAGAGAAAATATGCAGCTATATAGCACGGAACTTAAAAAGAAAAATGCTTCTATTGCGCTTTCTTACAAATATCTGTCAACTGGTCAACAAGTTAGTGACCACTAGGAAGGAAATCACCACTTCCTGTGGTCGTCACACGTGAAATATAATGTACAGAAACAATAATGATTGATATAAAAAGTTTAATATTACCATGTGGTATATTCCTTTAGAGATAGTATATTTCTTTTGCAAAAATCAAGCAATTTTGCATAATTGAGGCATAATGTCTCCCAACATCGTGTATGAAATCTTACGGTAACACACCCCAGAGTTTCTTAAAAAAAAGAAATGAAAAACTAATAACCCCATGTCCATTGTGAATAGACCCCTCTTTTTTTTTGTACAGAGAATAGCGGTTAGTTTTTTTTTCCGGGTTCGAATAAATTCACTATAGTATTGATTTTCCCTCCGTCACACACACACAAATTTTCTTTGTTATTCTAATTAAGGTCGGAACTACCTATCTGTACAGGCACATCAGAAAAGAATCTACTCATCAGGGTTGCGAAAAAAAGAAAAGAAAAAGGACCCATGAACTTTGATGGACTGTTGGGATGAAAGAGGTAAGGTGACTGGTTAGTTTCTGTTTTTCATATTTTTCTATATCTCTTTATCTCTATATATTTCTATCTCTTCATATATATTCCAAAGTGTTGATCTCTCTCCCTCTCTCTCACAAACTCTCTCTCTCTCTAAGTTGCCTCGTCCATCATATTTTAATCTCTCCCCTGATTCAATCTCTCTCCCTGATTCTCCATTCTGTTTTTCGCCGCTTTCTCCCGCTGTTCACTTTCCTCGCTGTTACTTCAAAGTCAACGTTACGTGCATAGCGGTCTTAAAGAGGAAACCCAGTTCCGTTATAAGTCTGAGAAGAAAGTGTAAAATCTTACGAGTAAAACAGTGAAACTTTGATCAAAATCGGATACAAATTAATACGAGATATGAAACTCGTCACGCTGACGAGTTAGGTGATACGCTTGGGGTCATCAGGTGTCGGTCATCTGTGATCGACAAAGAAAAGAATGTGATATAGGCACCTTGAAGTTATATTGAGCGTGCATGCAAAACCGTTTCTCTAACCACTCGGCCACGGGACATCCCCGGAAATGGTAAGGGAAAAAAGAAATGTATAGATATTACAGGGGGAAAAGTCAATGCCCACTCAACAATCGTGGCTGCGTGAACATGTATTGCATTGCTAGACAGAAATGCGGCCTTGTAACGACTGATGTCGCTATGCCATTTCTGGCAACTTGGGAAAAATACGCGCCGTAGACATAAAGCCTATAATCGGCTGGTTTTGATACCTTGCCTTTAATCACAATTTTCAATGTGATGACGTCATCAAAGTACAAAACAATGACATGGTCTTGAAAGACAATTGTTCAAAGTACAACACCTCCGTCGTCGTCATTACATACTATGATCGGTTTGACAAAGTCAGCCTGCAAAATTTTGCAGCAGTCGAAGCAATGTGGTCTCCAACACAAAAAAGAGGGATATGGTGTGTGTCTGTGTGTCTGTGTGTGTGTATAGGTGCGTTTATATACGAACGTGATTTCTACATGGACGAATATGTGATACAAAATTGAAAAAAAAGTAAAATAGCTAAGTATTTTGTTTCGTGATCTTGTGGGGTTCGAACCCGCAACTTCACGTCTCTGAGACGTCGCCTTTAACCACTCGGCCATACGTCTCGGCGAGAAAATATGAGGAACGTAAACTTATGTATGTGAAAGCTGAATCGGGAATCGTTTTGTCCACATTCCATTCTCATTTTCAGTCTTAAACTGCAAAATTGTCAACCTGATGAGGAGATTTCGAAGAAGAAAATGCATGATTATTGCAGCTTATTGTCTCAGCTACAACATACTTAAGTTTCAGAGGAAATGAAGCAGAATCAGCTGAGATAAAGGTGCTTAAACGTTGTCAAGTCAATGCATGGTTTTAAAAAAGATCCCCTCCCATAGACATTACACGTAAACTTGTCCGATTTTGCATCTTTACCTTTAATCACAATTTAAGGTATGATGACGTCATTAAATTTCAAAACCATGACATGGACCTGAAAGGCAAATGTTCAAAGTACAACATATCTGAATTTGGGATAATATTGAGCTTAAACAACAGAGATACGAGCAAATGAATGTCAGAAACAGTACCTCAAAAAAATTAATTCCACTTTTTTGATTTCAGATGATGATATGATGACGTCATAATGTAATTATGGAAATATTAATACTTGAAACGTTATTTCCAATTCATATGTTTTTGTAATATGCAATAAAAACATAGGGTAACCAGACGTTTTAAAGAGCTATGGCGAAATAAACAAAGACATGTTTTTCGCTATATTTGCACAAAGACGCGCACACGAAATTTCAACTTTGACGCCAACGCATTCCTTTGTTATAGGTCAAAATTGATCGGAAATCAATGGATATTGTTACTTAATGTATCAGGAATCCAAATCTGTCAAAAAATGTGCATTTTCAGTTTGCTTACGCGCACTACGCGCGAAAATGTGCGGACGGACGCGAACGCGCGAAACGCTTAAAATTGTCTGAAACTTCGAGATTTCCCATTGGTAAGTTGTTTTGAGCCTTTTAAAAGTTTGACGCGCGCGTACGCGCGCGTAATAATGTCTTAGGTAATTAGCATTAAAATGTATGATAGAGCGTGACCTGAACTTAATGTCCGCCGAAAATGATACAGACATGACCTTTAGATATGAAGTTATGATCGATCATGTAACATGGTCCGAAAATCACAAAATGGCGCCTAGATGACGTCATAGATATGTTACTGTCATGAAAACCTTATTGTGGCTAGATTTTGTCATGAGACATGTTCCCTGAAAATGTCATGTTATTCCGTAATGTCATTCTTGAGATATTGATGACACAAAATTGTCCAGAAAGAAAGAAGAATAAAAAGAAACGAGATATGAAACTCGTCACGCTGACGAGTTAGGTGATACGCTTGGGGTCATCAGGTGTCGGTCATCTGTGATCGACAAAGAAAAGAATGTGATATAGGCACCTTGAAGTTATATTGAGCGTGCATGCAAAACCGTTTCTCTAACCACTCGGCCACGGGACATCCCCGGAAATGGTAAGGGAAAAAAGAAATGTATAGATATTACAGGGGGAAAAGTCAATGCCCACTCAACAATCGTGGCTGCGTGAACATGTATTGCATTGCTAGACAGAAATGCGGCCTTGTAACGACTGATGTCGCTATGCCATTTCTGGCAACTTGGGAAAAATACGCGCCGTAGACATAAAGCCTATAATCGGCTGGTTTTGATACCTTGCCTTTAATCACAATTTTCAATGTGATGACGTCATCAAAGTACAAAACAATGACATGGTCTTGAAAGACAATTGTTCAAAGTACAACACCTCCGTCGTCGTCATTACATACTATGATCGGTTTGACAAAGTCAGCCTGCAAAATTTTGCAGCAGTCGAAGCAATGTGGTCTCCAACACAAAAAAGAGGGATATGGTGTGTGTCTGTGTGTCTGTGTGTGTGTATAGGTGCGTTTATATACGAACGTGATTTCTACATGGACGAATATGTGATACAAAATTGAAAAAAAAAGTAAAATAGCTAAGTATTTTGTTTCGTGATCTTGTGGGGTTCGAACCCGCAACTTCACGTCTCTGAGACGTCGCCTTTAACCACTCGGCCATACGTCTCGGCGAGAAAATATGAGGAACGTAAACTTATGTATGTGAAAGCTGAATCGGGAATCGTTTTGTCCACATTCCATTCTCATTTTCAGTTTTAAACTGCAAAATTGTCAACCTGATGAGGAGATTTCGAAGAAGAAAATGCATGATTATTGCAGCTTATTGTCTCAGCTACAACATACTTAAGTTTCAGAGGAAATGAAGCAGAATCAGCTGAGATAAAGGTGCTTAAACGTTGTCAAGTCAATGCATGGTTTTAAAAAAGATCCCCTCCCATAGACATAACACGTAAACTTGTCCGATTTTGCATCTTTACCTTTAATCACAATTTAAGGTATGATGACGTCATTAAATTTCAAAACCATGACATGGACCTGAAAGGCAAATGTTCAAAGTACAACATATCTGAATTTGGGATAATATTGAGCTTAAACAACAGAGATACGAGCAAATGAATGTCAGAAACAGTACCTCAAAAAAATTAATTCCACTTTTTTGATTTCAGATGATGATATGATGACGTCATAATGTAATTATGGAAATATTAATACTTGAAACGTTATTTCCAATTCATATGTTTTTGTAATATGCAATAAAAACATAGGGTAACCAGACGTTTTAAAGAGCTATGGCGAAATAAACAAAGACATGTTTTTCGCTATATTTGCACAAAGACGCGCACACGAAATTTCAACTTTGACGCCAACGCATTCCTTTGTTATAGGTCAAAATTGATCGGAAATCAATGGATATTGTTACTTAATGTATCAGGAATCCAAATCTGTCAAAAAATGTGCATTTTCAGTTTGCTTACGCGCACTACGCGCGAAAATGTGCGGACGGACGCGAACGCGCGAAACGCTTAAAATTGTCTGAAACTTCGAGATTTCCCATTGGTAAGTTGTTTTGAGCCTTTTAAAAGTTTGACGCGCGCGTACGCGCGCGTAATAATGTCTTAGGTAATTAGCATTAAAATGTATGATAGAGCGTGACCTGAACTTAATGTCCGCCGAAAATGATACAGACATGACCTTTAGATATGAAGTTATGATCGATCATGTAACATGGTCCGAAAATCACAAAATGGCGCCTAGATGACGTCATAGATATGTTACTGTCATGAAAACCTTATTGTGGCTAGATTTTGTCATGAGACATGTTCCCTGAAAATGTCATGTTATTCCGTAATGTCATTCTTGAGATATTGATGACACAAAATTGTCCAGAAAGAAAGAAGAATAAAAAGAAACGAGACATGAAAACTCGTCACATTGAGGACGAGTTAGGTGATACGCTTGTGGTCATCAGATGACAGTCATCTGTGATCGACAAAGAAAAGAATGTGATATAGGCACCTTGAAGTTATATTGAGCGTGCATGCGAAACCGTTTCTGTAACCACTCGGCCACGGGTCATCCACGGAAATGGTAAGACAAAAAAAAAAAAACAATGTATAGATATAACAGGGGGAAAGTCAATGCCCACTCAACTAACGTGGCCGTGTGAACATCTATTGCATTGCTAGACGGAAAAGCGGCCTTGTAACGACTGAGGTCGCTATGCCATTTCTGGCAACTTGGGAAAAATACGTCCCGCAGACATAAAACCTATAATCGGCTGGTTTTGATACCTTGCCTTTAATCACAATTTTCAGTGTAATGACGTCATCAAATTACAAAACAATGACATCGTCTTGAAAGACAATTGTTCAAAGTACAACACCTCAGTCGTCGTCATTACATACTATGATCGGTTTGACAAAGTCAACCTGCAAAATGTTGCTGCAGTCGAAGCAATGTGGTCTCCAACACACAAAAAAGAGGGATATGGCGTGTGTGTGTGTCTGTGTGTGTGTATAGGTGCGTTTATATACGAACGTGATTTCTACATGGACGAATATATAATACAAATTGAAGAAAAAAAAGTAAAATAAAAAAAAATTGTTTCGTGATCTTGTGGGGTTCGAACCCGCAACCTCACGTCTCTGAGACGGCGCCTTTAACCACTCGGCCATACGTCTCGACGAGAAAATATGGGGAACGTAAACTTATGTATATGAAAGATACATGAGGAATCGTTTTGTCCACATTCCATTTTCATTTTCAGTTTTAAACTGCAAAATTGTCAATCTGATGAGGAGATTTCAAAGAATAAAATGCATGATTACTGCAGCTTATTGTCTCAGCTACAACATACTAAAGTTTCAGAGGAAATGAAGCAAAATCAGCTGAGATAAAGGTGCTTAAACGTTGTTAAGTCAATGCATGCTTTTAAAAAAAATCACCTCCCATAGACATAACACGTAAACTTGTCCGATTTTGCATCTTTACTTTTAATCACAATTTAAAGTATGATGACGTCATCAAATTTCCAAACCATGACATGGACTTGAAAGGCAAATGTTTAAAGGACAACATATGTGAATTTGGGATAATATTGAGCTTAAACAACAGAGATACGAGCAAATGAATGTCAGAAACAGTACCTCAAAAAAATCAATTCCACTTTTTTTATTCAAAATGACGATATGATCACTTCATCGCGTTTTCCTGGCAATATTGATACTAGGAATGTTATTTACAATTCATATGCTTTTGTAATATGCAATAGAAATATCGGGTCAACGGACGATTTAAAGAGCTATGGCGAAATAAACAAAGACATGTTTTTTCACTATATTTGCAGAAAGACGCGCGCGCGGAATTTCAACTTTGACGCCAGTGCATTCCTTTGTTATAGGTCAACATCGATCGGAAATCAGTGGATATTGTTACTCAAAGTATCAGGAATCCAAATCAGTCAAAAAAATTGCATTTTCATGTTGGTTACGCCCTCTGCGCGTGAAATTGCGCGGACGGACGCGCACGCGAGAAAATGTTTGAAACGCTTAAAATTGTCTGAAACTTCGAGATTTCCCATTGGGAAGTCGTTTTGAGCCTTTTAAAATTTTGACGCGCGCGTAGGCGCGCGTAATGAAGACCTGGGTAACTAGCGTTAAAAAGTAAGATAGAGCGTGACCTGAACTTTATGTCCACCGAAAATGATGCAGAAATGACATCTAGTTATGAAGTTATGATCGATCATGTGACAAGGTCCGAAAATCACAAAATGGCGCCTAGATGACGTCATAGATATGTTACTGTCATGAAAACCTTATTGTGGCTAGATATTGTTATGAGACATGTTGACTGAAAATTTCATGTCATTCCGTAATGTCATTGTTGAGATATTGACGACACAAAATTGTCCAGAAAGAAAGAAGAATAAAAAAAAATAAAGAGAGATTTTGACAATCACAATAGGTGATACGCTGATAGCGTATCACCTAATAAAGAGAGATTTTGACAATCACAATAGGTGATACGCTGATAGCGTATCACCTAATAAAGAGAGATTTTGACAATCACAATAGGTGATACGCTGATAGCGTATCACCTAAAAAGTTAATATGAAATTGTGAAAAGTTACACAATTTCTGCAGAACCGTTCTCATGAGGATGCAAATGAGTGAGCTGGTGATCACCTCACAATTTTCCATTGATCGTGTACAAAAAAAAATGACAAAAATTCAGTGTTTCTGAAAATTAAAGTGTAACAAATGATGTTAATCCTGGTTGAATAACTACAGAAGAATTATCAGTTAGATATATCAGGATTTGAGACATGGGGATGATTGCGTTTAAATGAAAACTAGACATTTCAAACTTGTATATACAAACTCTATGGCAAGTTATGAAGGAATGACATCATCACTTCACTATTTAGGTGATACGCTATCAGCGTATCACCTATTGTGATTGTCAAAATCTCTCTTTATTAGGTGATCCGAGAATCCTCTCGGATCACCTTCTGTATCTGTACTGATTCTTTGTTCTTCTTCTTCTTCTTCTTCTTCTTCTTTATTTCTCCGCAAAAGTTGTGTAGAGATAAGCTCAGAAAGTGCATTGCCTATGAATGTCAAACTTATACCATATGTGTATCATGTCCCAAAGACGACATGTCAAGTAAAATCGTAGTGATCAGTCGACCGTGACGTCACTATGACGTCATTATATGAAAACACATTTTCAATCATATCTCATTAATGGAGTGGAATTTCTCAATGAAATTTACGTCACATAAATTTCAATTCAAGGGAATTCTACCCATATTTTCAGAATTCCTCGCATCGTAAAGACGTGCGCGTACGCGCGCGTTGAAATATTTGTATGCTCCAATCAAGCTCAAATTTTTTTTGCATACGTTTCAGACCATTTGGAGCATTTTTTGAAAAATTGAAAAAATTGGACGGACGCGTACGCGCGCGCACATATACGCACGTACAGCTCATATGCAACAGAAATTTCCCGATTTTTTACATTTATCGGATGTCTGAAAAGTCAAGGAATATTTCTAGCAAGTTTCAAGTCAATCCGACTCAATATGACGTCATACGGGACTGTCAAAGTTGAAATTCCGCGCGCGCGTCAATGGCGATATACAGTACAACAATGCCCCAAAACCGCCAATTTTAAATCCGATTTTACTCGTCAGGATGGACGGTGACCCCCCATTTTTTTTACATATTCTGAAAGCTGATGAGTTGTACATGTCAGTTTATGGGTTGGCGATACTGAAAAAGTCATTCAAAGATATCAAATTTCTTAATAAAGTTAAAAAAGTAAATTTTCAAAATGACGTCATCAAATTTCAAGTTCATTCAAGCATATCTCACTTTTTCTTTAATTGATTTACGTCCAAATTTCAATATGTTGTAGCTTATTAAATGGTCTTTCAGATATATAATAACAACAATTTGATTGGATGACGGCATCACCTCGTAAAAATGGATTTAAAGTAATCTTGTCAAATTTGACCAGTTTACGTGTTATCTCTATGGGAGTGCAGTTTTTCTGGAAATGAAAACTGACATGACTATCTTTATCGAGCACTAGCTCACTTATGCTTCGGTGAATTTCTCCCATATTTTAGTATGTTGTAGCTGAGACTTTGGGCTATCGTTAATGTGCCCTTCGTTTTTTCATACGGAGTCGGCATCATGCCCAAAAACTTGGTTGAAATTAAAGCTTATCTTCCATGTATTTTCATATTCCTTTCTTTCTGCAACTTTCTTTGCAATAACTCAAGAAAAACAAGCTCTATCAGCCCAATATTTTGCACATGTTTAGTTTATGTCACGTACATTATTTCATAAAATAACAACTACTTGATCGGGCACCTTCTTGGGTATGTAAATTAGGGTCAAAGGTCAAAAATGTTTCATCCTGTATCTTGGTTAATACATGTCTTATCTTTCCCATATTTTGCATACGTAAAGACCATGTTACAAGAATCATTTCACAAAATAACCACTTTTTGCTCAGACGCCATCTTGTCTGTGCAAAGTAGGGTCAAAGGTCATATGTACTTCTTTCTTTATCTTTATTATGACGTGTTATCTCTATGGGAGGGAATTTTTCTAGATGTGAAAATTGACATGATTGTCTTTATCGACGACTAGCTCAATTACCCTTCGGTGAATTTCTTCCAGATGTTAGTATGTTGTAGCCAATGTAATACTCTTTAAGTTTTGTTAATCAAAGTTTTAATCGGATGATGTCTTCACCACGTGAAAATGGATATAATGTAACCTTGTCAAATTTAACCAGTTTACGTGTTATCTCTATGGGAGGGAATTTTTCTGGAAATGAAAATTGACATGACTTTCTTTATCGAGCACTACCTCACTTACTCTTCTGTAAATTTCTCCCAGATTTTAATATGATGTAGCTGAGACTTTGGGCTATCATCAGTGATTCTTCATTTTTTCATACGATGCCGAGATCACGTAAAAACTTGGTTGACATCAAACTTATATTCGATGTATTGAGATATTTCTTTCTCTCTGCAACTTTCTTTGCAATAACTCAAGAAAAACAGCCCCTATCATCCCCATATTTGGCACATGTTTAGTTTATGTCACGTACATTATTTCATAAAATAACAACTACTTGATCAGACACCATCTTGGGTATGTAAATTAGGGTCAAAGGTCATAAATGTTTTAACCTGTATCTTGGTGAATACATGTCCTATCTTTCCCATATTTTACACACGCAAAGGCCATGTTACAAGAATCATTTCACAAAATAACCACTTTTTGGTCAGATGCCATCTTGGCTGTGCAAAGTTGGGTCAATGGTCAAATATACTTCATTCTGTATCTTCTTTATAGTGTATACCGAATTTGGTAACAGAGATAGCAGACCTAACTCTCTTTTCTAAATGAGAATCCAAATATCACACGTCCAATGTCTCTAAACACAGATGAAACCTATATGGTCATGCCTATTGCGATCAGGACTCGAATCATTGATTAAAAAAAATCGGATCACCTAATTTGTCAGTCTTGACAAATTCCAAGTCTAGTTTCTTTTTATTCTTCTTTCTTTCTGGACAATTTTGTGTCATCAATATCTCAAGAATGACATTACGGAATAACATGACATTTTCAGGGAACATGTCTCATGACAATATCTAGCCACAATAAGGTTTTCATGACAGTAACATATCTATGACGTCGTCTAGGCGCCATTTTGTGATTTTTGGACCATGTTACATGATCGATCATAACTTCATAACTAAAGGTCATTTCTGTATCATTTTTTGTGGACATAAAGTTCAGGTCACGTTCTATCTTACTTCTTTTGATGCTAATTACCTAGGACATCATTAAGTGCGCGTAAGCGCGCGTCAAAATTTTAAAAGGCTCAAAACAACTTTCCAATGGGAAATCTCGAAGTTTCAGACAATTTTATGCGTTTCAAACAATTTTGCGCGTGCGCGTCCGTCCGCGCATTTTCGCGCGCACAGCGCGTCAGCAACATGAAAATACACTTTTTTTGACAGATTTGGATTCCTGATACTTTGAGCAACAATATCCATTGATTTCTAATCGATTCCTACAAATAACAAAGCAATGCACTTGCGTCAAAGTTCAAATTTCGCCTGCGCGTCTATGTGCAAATATAGTGAAAAAACATGTCTTTGTTTATTTCGCCATAGCTCTTTAAAACGTCAGGTGACCCTATGTTTTTATTGCATATTACAAAAGCATATAAATTGGACTTGACGTTTCAAGTATCATTATTTCCATAATTACATTATGACGTCATCATATCGTCATCTGAAATCAAAAAAGTGGAATTAATTTTTTTGAGGTACTGTTTCTGACATTCATTTGCTCGTATCTCTGTTGTTTAAGCTCAATATTATCCCAAATTCAGATATGTTGTACTTTGAACATTTGCCTTTCAAGTCCATGTCATGGTTTTGAAATTTGATGACGTCATCATGCTTTAAATTGTGTTTAAAGGTAAAGACGCAAAATCGGACAAGTTTACGTGTATTGTCTATGGGAGGTGATTTTTTTAGAAACCATGCATTGACTTGACAACGTTTAAGCACCTTTATCTCAGCTGATTTTGCTTCATTTCCTCTGAAACTTATTTATGTTGTAGATGTGACAATAAGCTGCAGTAATCATGCATTTTATTCTTTGAAATCTCCTCATGAGGTTGACAATTTTGAAATTTAAAACTGAAAATGAGAATGGAATGCGGACCAAACGATTCGTGATTCATCTTTCACGTACATAAGCTTACGTTCCTCTAATTTTCTCGTCGAGACGTATGGCCGAGTGGTTAGAGGCGTCGTCTTAGAAACGTGAGGTTGCACACGTACGGGTTCGATCCTCACAAGAGCACGAAAGAAAATAATAATTTTTTTTTAACTTTTTTTCTTCAATGGAGTACTACACCTTCGTCCATGTAGAAATCACGTTTGCATGTAAACACACCTATACGCACACACTCACACAGTATACCTTTGTTTTGCGTTGGAGACTGCATTACTTCGTCTGCTGCAAAATTATAGTTTTGCAGGTTGGGCTTTTCAAACTGATACAGTATACTGTAACAAAATGAAATTTGTTCATATCAATTCAGTAACACAATGTAGTCGTGGTTAGTTTGTGCTGATTTATACATGTAACAAGCTATACATTGTAAAAAAGGTATTCAGTCTTCTGTATTGATGATTATTTGTCAATTAGTGGTTTTTGTGGAGTTTCAGATAGTGATAAAAAGTATGGATGATAAGTGCAGCGATAATTCCTATAGTTAGTTCAAAGCTGTGTTACAGATGTTTGATACATACATTTAGCATTGTGTGTGTGTATATACGTGTGTATACAGGTTGGCCATATGACACATTCTAGACAATTACTCTTAATTGATTAGCAAACGTGATCAGCTATGGAACTGAATATGGTACTAATGTATGATGTTAATGATTCTAATTAAACTGTGACGAGTTTAAAGGGATAGCGTAACTGTGTGTAAAAATAAGGCAATTATAAGGATATTTTAGGGCAATTTGATAACCATGCCTATAATAATTTCATACAGGTACTAATGCCTCCCTCATATTCATGTGATAGATCGTCATGTCAATAGCAAACTGACAACGTATGATGAATGTGTTATATATTGAACAACTGTCTTTCAAGTCCATAACGTTCCCCATATTTTCCCGTCGAGACGTGTCGCCGAGTGGTTAAAGGCGACGTCTCAGAGACGTGAGGTTGCGGGTTCGAACCTCACAAGATCACGAAACAAAATACTTAGCTACTTTACTGTTTTTTTTTCTTCAATTTTGTATTACATATTCGTCCATGTAGAAATCACGTTCGTATATAAACGCACCTATACACACACACAGACACACACACACACGCCATATCCCTCTTTTTTGTGTGTTGGAGACCACATTGCTTCGACTGCAGCAAAATTTTGCAGGTTGACTTTGTCAAACCGATCATAGTATGTAATGACGACGACTGAGGTGTTGTACTTTGAACAATTTTCTTTCAAGACCATGTCATTGTTTTGTAATTTGATGACGTCATTACACTGAAAATTGTGATTAAAGGCAAGGTATCAAAACCAGCCGATTATAGGTTTTATGTCTGCGGGACGTATTTTTCCCAAGTTGCCAGAAATGGCATAGCGACCTCAGTCGTTACAAGGCCGCTTTTCCGTCTAGCAATGCAATAGATGTTCACACGGCCACGTTAGTTGAGTGGGCATTGACTTTCCCCCCGTTATATCTATACATTGTTGTTGTTTTTTTGTCTTACCATTTCCGTGGATGACCCGTGGTCGAGTGGTTACAGATACGGTTTCGCATGCACGCTCAATATAACTTCAAGGTGCCTATATCACATTCTTTTCTTTGTCGATCACAGATGACTGTCATCTCATGACCACAAGCGTATCACCTAACTCGTCCTCAATGTGACGAGTTTTCATGTCTCGTTGCTTATTGATATTGACTGCTCAACAACTGCGTTTCCTTAAAGACATGCAAAATATCAAAATGTCGTAAGTTTTCTATATTTCATCTGATTTTGATCAAATTTTCATTGTTGCGCTACGAAACTTTACTTCTTATTTTCCGACCAATTTTCATCCGCATTGGAATTCCTCTTTGATACTCGAGTTGACTCGCCGTATTCACATGAGGTGTCTTGAGCACGCGTGAAATAGATTTGTCTCCTCGATAGAGTGGTGCGCCACCACCCGTGTATACAAAATAATACTATCAATGACTGTAACGCATGTGTTATTCACGTGGTGTTGGGACTGTTGCTCTTCCATGCATGCATGTGAATCCACTTGGGAACAATGGGAAGGCGGGGGGGGGGGGGGGGGAAGACAAGCAGACTAGAAGAAGCGCAAACAAAAATCAGTAAAGGTTGTTCAATAGGTCGATACAGTGTCATGTATCAGGCACTTGACTTCATCCGCACAGAAGGTAAAAGGAGAATGATTATCAATATATTTCAGAATACCAAATAGAGGGAATGAACACAAATCCCAACATTATACGTCGTACCATTTTTATTTCAAAATTAGTTTACATACGTTGTTTTTTACGTTGTTTTTTTCCCCCTCATTTACAGAGGGTGGCACAAAGCTTTAAAAATTCATATAACTGTTGAACCGATTGCCCGATTTTTTTTTCTCGCTTGCAGAGCGTGTAAAAAAAAACACATTCTTTCCACATTAATTGCAGTCACATACTGTATGCTCGAGGGAAATTCCCTCTTTAGGTGACAAGGACAATGAATACGATAATGACAAAGATAAGATGGGTGTCGTCTCATACATATTCTCTACATTACGGCGCCCAAAGCCAAGGTGAAAGCGCTGTTCTCTTGAATTTAATACTTTGTCTTCGCCTTGCGATGTAAAACGGTTGAAAGAACACTCAAAATGTTTTGAACTTAATAACGTATTCATCACGTCGAATTGTTCATGAGAATGCTCAAAAGTTGATTCTTATAGATATCAAAACTTCTTTTCTGGAGAGTGTCGGGCAGCAAGAGAATATACCCACACGCACAGACACACGCACGAGTGCGCACGCACACACACACATGCACACACACACGCACACACAGAGACACACACGACCGTCAAAAATTAACGAGCAATTTGGTGTCAGCAAGAATAGAAAAATAACGTTATCAGTGATTTAAGTATATTTTACAGAATGATGACACGTACGATAGATCGAATTCCAAACAGTGTCAAACTGGTGACTCACTACGAAAAGTCATTGGGGAAAAAATTAATCTCTTCTTAAAGGTCATGTCTAAAAAGGTTGAACATAATTAACTAATCATTCAGACCAGATATTTGATGTCTGATGACATGTAGTTTTATGGTTTATCTTACGTGACGAATAAAAGACACGTTCAAAATTTCTTTGCGACAATAAAAACTGTTGACGACAATGAAAACTGTCTGCGAATTTGATTGAAGCTGTTAACGAACCCTGACGAAACCTAAAATTCCTTAGAATTCGCTACGCTCGCACACATTCGCCGCTCAGTGAGATATCCCCTTACATTTGGATTAATGAACCTTCAAAATGACGAATCCTAACTCATTTTCGGATTAGCGAACCTTCAGAATAATGGGAAAATATTTGCATTCAAGAACCCTATTTCATTTTCGGATTAAGACACATCTAAGTGTAGGGAATTTGTGTGTTTCGGAATAACGAGCTTTTGGAATATCGAACTTTATTTCATTTTCGTTTTGACGAACTTTTGGAATAACGAATATCACTAATGACGACAACGGTTGCTCGAGGAATCTTAGATTTAAGGGCCGTGGTAACAATACTTACTGAGCCACGTTAGTTTCGAAAGTTCAGCGTGTAACAGTTGCTCAATGTTTTGCTTTTTATCATCTGACGATTTTGATCAGTCGAGAAAGAGCAAAAATCGAACCAAAAAAAAAAAAAAGCATGCCTTAATTCATGCACTGGAGATGACGTCATTGGGTATGTTTATGACGTAAACAGCGATATCTCGTAGTAAAAGGAAACATTGACATCTATGCTTTTCCGAAGAGGGGATATCCAATTTTTTTTTTTTGTCTCCAAAAGAGATATCGAAATGTCACCTCGCTGTGATGCAATCATTGTAATCCTCTTGAGGACCTGTGGGCGTTTTTTGTCAATTACCCAACGATTCATTAATTTTATGAAATTGCTCTGACTGCCGATAAGAAGGAAATTAGAAACAGGTTTCAGGAGATTAGCAGACGAAAAGAACAAAAAAAAAACAACAAGTGAAAAAGACATAGGTATTTGTATTTGAATAAAGATGAGCTGTCATCGTATTTGTCTCTGTTTGCCATTGTTTCTTCCTCTCTCTCCTGTTTATGCTCCATGTACATAACATAATAATCATATATATATATTCGTATATATAAATATATATGTAATATATGAATATATATATATATATAACATATGAATATAGGTTTATGTATGTATATGTATAATATATGAATATATATACATATATATTTATTTATTTATTTATTTATATATATATGTGTGTGTGTGTGTTTGTGTGCGTCCATGCGCGTGTATGCATAACTACATACATACAAATGTACATTACATACACACTGTAGGTACAAAGAAACAGAGCCTTAAGGCAAACAATTTATTATTGACTTTTAAGGAAATAACATGGGTCGTTTGAACTAAAGTTGTCATGCGAACGTGGGCATGTAGATCAAACATAGCGAATGGAGAAGCAGATAGATAAATAACATTAGAACGAGAAAGAGAGAGAGAGAGAGGGGGGGGGGGGGAAGAAGAAGACAGGAAGAAAAAAGAAGAATACGGGGCGGTGCCGGAAGGAAGGTTGTTGTGAGGGGCGAGCCCCAAGGGATACCGAATATGGAGGGACCTATACACGAGTAATCTCCTCTCTTAGACTCGTATAGACTCTTTCCGCACGTCAATTTTGTCCGCGAATGAGATAACGGGTGACAGCGGGCCATTTGAGAAATCTAGGGGAATTATTTGGATTGCACTCCGATCCACTGAGCACTGTCATCTGTAATTGCTGGACACTGATGCTTGAAAATACTGATGTTGTTGGTGCTAGAGGGAAAAAGAGGATCTATTCCCACACGACCGTATCTGTCCGTTTCCAAATTGCATGCCTAAACCTGCTTATTTTCTAGTGATCCAACTACGTAATGAAAACAAGGGACAAAAACTCACAGATAGCATCGCGTAAAGTTAATACTATTGACCGTAAATGTGTATCATCGTCATTTTCATCAGCGTTAGTGACGAAAAGTTTGACGAAGTAGAACAAGCCCAACTACCAAGTGCTGTTGCTGCATTAGTTTTGATGGAGCTTTGTCTGGTGGGCAATTTGCTCGACAATTTGTAAATGTTTTGAATAAACTATTTGTACTTATAAACGTATTTTATCTATGAAAAGACTTTTGTATTGTTTAAAGGTGGCTTCGCAAAATAAAGCGGAAAGGTCTAAAGAAAGCAGTTGTCACCTGCCTATTCCTGTACCGGAACACATGGAAATACATTTCCCACCAACGGGAACAGTAAAGACCTTAAATTGTTTTGTATCAAGTGGTTATGTTATACAAATTGTTGTATACTACTTATCTATTTATTCTGTGTTTTTTATACAGGGTAGTCTCTTCAGTACATAAAACTGTTAACACATCTAAAACAAAGATTTTGATCTTTTCACGTGGTAAGATTAGAAATATTCCAAAGTTTATGTTTGGTGGTGAAGAGTTAAGTATTTGCTACGATTATACTTATTTGGGTATTACTTTTAATTATAATAATTTATTTAAGAAGGCTATTGACAAACAGGTTTCCCAAGCATCACGGGCTTCCTACGCTACGAAAATGAAATTGGAGTCCTTATGTCTACCACTTGACTTAAAACTACAGTTGTTTGGTCAATTGGTCCTGCCTTTATTATTATATGGATGCGAGATTTGGGGATTTGAAAAGTTAACACAGATTGAAAATTTTTATTTGAAATTTTGTAAAAGTCTTCTTGGTGTGCATAGGAAGACCCCTAACTGTATAGTTTATGGTGAATTGGGGAGATATAAATCAGAGTATATTGTTGCAAGTCGTATGCTTATTTTTTGGTATAGGATAGTTCATGGAAAGCAAGGTAAGCTAGCTAGCATAATGTATTCGTTTTATTTTTCTCTTTTTGAAACTGGTAATTACATCCTGCCATGGCTTGGGAAGATTAAAAGTATTTTTGATAGTTTAGGATTTTCATACATTTGGGATAACCAAGCACAAGATATGGAGTTTTCTGTGTTTAAGAAAATTGTGTCGCAGAGGTTGAATGATACACGCCAACAAGTTTGGCATAACGATATAAATGTGAATTCTCAATGTATTGTGTATCGAATATATAAGCAAAAGTTAGTGTTTGAAGATTATTTGGTGCACCTTAATCCATGTGATAGGAATTTTTTTTGTAGATTTCGATGTTTAAATAATAAGCTCCCTATAGTGACTGGAAGGTATGCAAATATTCCTCGAGAGGATCGAATATGTGAATGTTGCTCCCTGAATCAGATCGGGGATGAATTTCATTATTTGTTTCAGTGTCCAATATTTGAAAATGATCGTAAACAAGCCATGAAGAATTTTTTTGGAAACGACCTAATGTATATAAAATGGATCTTTTATTTAACCACTCTACGCAAACAGTGTTGTTGAAATTAGTAAATTTTTGTAAGGTAATTGTAGATTATTTTGATAAACTTTGAAAAGATTTTCTTGTGTGTGATTATGAGCATTTATACATTAACCCTGTTAGAGGGTGATCATTTTTTTTTTAGCTAACATGTATTGCAGGCACAGTGCCTGTTATAGAAAGTAGATAGTCTGATGTATTTGTATATTCATCTCTATCCCATGTACATGTATATATCTTCATTGCATGTTTAGTCTGTCATTTAGATTGTTATTCTTGCCAGTTTGTATCCTACATGTATTTATTTTTTACTCACATACCCCAGGAGGGTGATTGAGTTAATAAACTACAAACTACAAAGAAACTACAAGCTTTACAAGAGCGCCCTGTATTACATAAAAATATTAAAATACAATTTACAATTTGAAACAAACTTTAAACAGTACAATGTTACAATCTATAACAATATATTACATAAAATACAATACAAAATACGACAAGTTAAAGAGGCAATCAAAGTATAAAACTGAATATGATATAAGTTGGATAAAATTTTTAACAATGTAGAATTACAGAACGTCTTACATTCAGGATAACAGGATAACAGTAGCAGTAGATATCATAGTAATAAGTAATAGTAGTACTACTACTAGTAGTAGTAGCAGTAGTAGAGTAGTAGTAGTAGTAGTCGTAGAAGTAGTAGAAGTAGTAGTAGTAGTAGAAGTAGTGGTAGTAGTAATAGTGGCAGCAGCAGCAGTTGCAGTTATTGTTGTTTTTGTTGTGACGCAAAACTTATAGCAGGAGCAGGGGTTGCCAGTCATTCCAGTGGAATGCCGAGTATTATTCAGTGTTTCCCAAGATCCACGCTTACCAAACGTCTACGTCTACCGTCAAGTGTTTTCCTATTAAGTTTCCAAACTATTTGTCACATTCTTCACTACCGTTTGTCTTTTGAAATAGACGAACCACGTGACAATTTTTTTCCGAAAATACTGCAATTAATGCTCAGTCTATTTTGAAATGCGGTATCGTGTGCACAAGACCCAATTAACATCGCCCTAAAAACACTATAAAAAAACCAACCTGACGATAGAGATTTGATCATTCTCAGAAGTTCGTATTTCTTGAACGAGAGCAGAGGACAATTACGAACGGCTTCAAACCGGATAATTTCTTGATACCCGCCTACTTTGAAGGCACTGACCTGATAGTCTACGGTAGGGAATAAACTTTCTTCTGTTTGTTCCCGCTTTGATCACTTCTGGCGCGTCATATTTCTATCCATCGCAACAGGGGAGAAAGCGGAACCGGAGCATTCATCTCTCTTTCTCCTTTTTTTTTTTCGATTCATGGAATTCCCCATTGACGGCGATGGAGCGCGAGGCCTCGCGGGAGGTACAGGGGTCGGTTCTCCCCAAGGGTACCATCAAAAATGCATGCGCTCTTAATAGTCAAACGTGACCGCCTCTCCATCCACTATAGCGGGCTTCTCCGACTATATACAGATAGAGAGAGAGGGGGGGGGGGAGATGGAGAGAGTTTGGGAGGCTTGATACGAGCGAGGGGAAGGAGAATTAAAGTGAGATAGTAAAAAAGGAAGGTCACAACAAATAATGAGAAAGGAAGAGAATGACAGAATAGGCCAATATAATAAATGTGTAATATAAGTATATATACAAATGATATACATAACTATAAGCATACATATGTATATATTTTATAAAAAAAAAATATATATATATAAACGAGAGTAAAGAGGCGGTAGACGTTGCTTAATCCTCACAAGTGAGTTTACTCAAGCTTTCGGGCTTCCTGCCCTTTGTCAAGACTGGGGACAAGATACAAAACATGGATATCATATACACAAATAGAAAATAATAATGATGATCAAAACAATAGCGGAACTGGTAACTACAGTGAAGGAGGCAGAGACGGCAGGGAATAATTACACAGGTGGGGGTGTATATATGCATCAATCTTGCATAATATAACATGCAGATATACAATCACAAACAAGCATACAAGCATATTATGCAAGATTGATGCATATATACATTGATATATATGTTGATGCATATATATACATATGGTAAAATAAACTCTTTTCAAGAATTCGAGTAAACACAAGAAGTTTTTTTTTTTTTAAAGGGAACACTTTATGTTGTCAAGCTTAAAGTTGCTACAATCGACTTACAATCGTCATAAGAACACAAGATGTTAAGATTGTCCAGTAGCTTCTGCCATCAGAATGTAGCCAGCCGGCACGCCAGCAACATTGGGCAAGACGCATATCACACCCTGTGAGGGAAGTATTGCAGTGAACTCGCGAGAAATATTCACCTTTCTCCGGCAATCTTTTCCTTTCCGAATTTGAAAGCTTTCAGGGAGTTCAGTGCAATAAAATGAGGAGACATTTCATACAGTACCAAAGTGTGATGTCATAGCCATTCATCGCCATGGAAACTGGCTCTAAACAGCATCACCTGGCCCGAGTGTGTGTGCGCGCAGCTGGCGTGAACGAGGCCCGCGAGTCACACCGGGGAATAAAAGACCCACAAGACCGACACAGACTCATGTTCGTTTTTTCCAGCCTCCAGCTTGTCGTAAGCCCCGTCTTAACAGGCCACAAAACGCAGGGTATAGCCTCGGGGTAGCTTCCGGCGAAAAGTGTTCTCCGAGGAGATTGTGTGTGTTAAGACGCAACACGGTGGACAGCCTCCGGAGAGCTCCGGAGAGCCTCCAGAGAAATCTTACCCTGCGATCGACCAGGGTAGACGCGGGGTAGCCTCCGGAGAACGGACCAAGAACCGCCGGAGAAGGTGTCTGTTAAGACGCTCATGAGGGGAATTTTACCTCGAGGCGTCATGTGATCAGCGCTACGTCAGGTGATCAGCGCTACGTCAGGTGACCAGCGCTGCGCCACACAAATCCTGCGAACTCTCCTTCTATAATACAGCCCGACAGACTACAGCGACAGGACTGTGTATACCTAGGTATGATTATACAGTTGTCATACACATCGAATTGTCCGGTTAAGATGGAAAACTAATTTAGTTCTCCGAGACGTCTCCGCGACCTTGCAGAGACCCAATGTGACCCGTGCCGGCGACGATGTGGAGACGTCTCCGCAACTGAGAAGATGTCTGGAAGAAGTCCCCGCCACTGCCGGAGACGTCGCGATGTTTCTGCGACCTATGTGCAATCAAGTTCTCCCCTTGTTTGGCGGCGTCTCCGACGTCGCCCTTGAGTTGTGCTCTTGTAAGAACGCGAACCACTTTTTTTTTTTTTTGTTCTTATGAGTCGCACGAGTCGTAGCAGTCGCGGCGACGTCTCCTCTTATCTAATGGGGCAGACTCTTTAGTATCAGTGCTGTTCTTTCAAAGGTCTCTGCCGGTTACGACTATTACCAGAGCATGATCAGGTACCGCGCTCATACACCACGGCAGAATCGAAACATCTTATCATCAGCCAGGATTCGAACTCGGGACCTCCTGTTGAAAGGCCAAAGGCTTAAACCACTTTGTCAAAGTGCTACATGTGGCGAAGAGGATGCTGCGTTGAAGATGGGAGAAAGAGAGTGCAATTAGCAGGTAATGGTTGAGGTTGACAAGACAATTACGCAATCCTACATTATTCAAATTTTATAATTGCCCCCTATTTCATCCCAATGCACCTTTTTTCCAAGTGCAGTTACGCAGCTCTCATCTAGCCTCGTCTCTCCTCAAGGCATTTCTGCAAATTCATCTATTTTTCCCTCTCCCTTCGGATGCTGTGCAACTATTTCTCGATACTCTCCTTCTGCAGGTCGCTGCGTGTCTCCGCTGTAATTACTTCTCTTCTATCTTCTTGTCATGTCAATCTTGTCACATATCGTCCTATTTTCATGTCAGTCTTGACAGTTTTGCCTCTTTAGTGGGCTTTCAAATCTATTTTTATTGTTGTTGTTTTTTCTTCAGAGGGACCCAAATAGTACAAGCATTGTCTTTCCAGTGGGTCACTCAACTTCATTTTTTCGTTCATTGCATATTTATTCACTGGGGTGATTTATTACAATTTTTTCAGTATTACAGCGTTTTGCTAAATTACGTTTTGCCATTTTGTACATCCTACATCTCACAATGTATAGTCTAGCTATAGATTCCACTGCTAAACAGTAAAAAGAGTGAAATGTATGTTATCTATTCAAATTAATGAATTTTTTCCGTCGAGATGTTTTCATTGCAACTGATTGAGAAATCGCCCTACATCGACGTAAATAAGCACTGAATTGATCAGTGTTTTAGTAGTAGCCATGATAAAAATTCATGGGCGTCCGTGCTCGAGCAGGATTCGAACCTACGACCTCCTGATCTCCGGACAGGTGTCATCTCCACTAGACCACCGAGCTTCTGCCCGACAGCAAGTGTTGGATCTAATCCTTATAGCATGCAGCGGGTACTGCGTAATTATTCAAATTAATTAAAACACTGATCAATTCAGTGCTTATTTACGTCGATGTAGGGCAATTTTGTCAATCAGTTGCAATGAAAACATCTCGACGGAAGAATTATATATGTATGTTATCTTTTGTAGAAAAATGAAAAAAAATTAATTGAATTGAATAGGATGAGCGTATCGATTGCGGACGACTGGATGCATGGAATTGAAGAACAGGAGACATACACACACACACACACACACACACACACACACACACACACACACAGATAAATAAAGATTATGGAATTAGGCCCGTTTTGAAAGACAGAATGCCAGCAGATTATAGTCATTGGGTTGTCAACTTTCCACACCAAGAAATCCCAATTATTTAATGGTAGCTGAAATTTCAGTATGCTAGCCTCATGCAGTCTAATCTAATATCTATTCTAAATGTTATTCTGCGATTCCATGTGCCAAATAAGTTAATAATTACGATTACCACTATAAAGACGAAGATTATAAGAAAGGAATCACTATCATCATTATAATGATCATCATTGTAATCATTATAACAATATCAATCAATATAACAAAAATTCAGTAGTATTATTGTACCCACGATGATCATATATTACCACAATGATAATAATGATGACAATAATGATGATGACATGAACTTGCATAATTCAAAGAAAGTGGAAATGATATCACAGCTACTATGACGTACATACATAGAGGTTTGAAAAGGGAGATCATCCCTATTCCAGGAGGAACTTCAAGGCTCTATCGGCAACCCAGAAAATGTCAAGTCTTGATATCTTGCGACCTTATACAGGTGGAATCATGAATGTAAATCACGTTATTAAGATGGAGGAGAAATAGAGGAGGAAGAGGAGGCGGAGGCGGATGAGAAAAATTATTCTTCCCGGAGACTCACATCCGACGGGCTTTTATCATCTTCGTGTCAAATTCTACGATGATTAGTCATTTACCAGAGGCCAGTAAAATAAGGCGAGATAGTGGGGAAGTTCAACCCATTCTGCATTTTTGATAGACTTAATATGTCACGGCGTAAATCTTCCTCACAATCTTTGTATGGCTTTGACAAAATAAAAAGAAAAAAGGTGGAAGTGGATTACAGTTGAGTTTTTGATAGCTTTCGATTTCTTTTTTTTTTTTAACGAGAAGGGGATAGCTGAAAATGACTCCTTGTATTAAAACCTAAAATATTTTTTTCGAATTTTTTTCTAGAGCTGGAGCAATCTTCCAGCAAGACACCAAGGTAGTCAAGTTTAATGCGCGAGGTACTGTGCTTTGGGTGCGATACTCACGCTCTTTAAATGGGAATGAGCCCGGAATGAGCCGGTCACTGCTGACATGGAGCGTTCGATAGGGGGGAATTACTACTGTATCATGTTGGCCTTGGACAGAGATGATCGCAAGAGAAAGCGGAGAGACATGCTAACAGTGATCTTTGATCTCCTCTGTGTTTCGTTTCTAAGCAGTTCGCTTCATGTCCATCTCTCAAGTATCGCACGTATCAGGCCTTTCCTCGATCAGAAAGCCTGTGAACATGCTGTGAGAGCTCTCATTACCTCAAGAATAGACTGTACGCAAATTCCATGCTATCTGGTACTTCTTCAAATAACGTCCAGCACCTTCAACGTGCTCAAAACTGAGCAGCACGGTTGTTGTTGTTGTTGGGGGTTTTTTTCTAGCCAAGAAGCGTGACCATGCCTCTCCTCTCCTTTAGCAATTACGCTGGCTCCCTGTGCAAAAGCGAATCATGTACAAAATCTATTCAATCATCTAAAATAATGTCTTCAGAATTGTGCTCCATCTACCTTCAGAAACTAATCTCACGTCACCAATCTGAAAGAAAAGGAATGCGGTCAGGCCAAGACTCAACCCGGCTATCTGTCCCTAGGACTCTCACTCGGACAGGAGACAGATCCTTCTCGGCAGCTGCCCCACGCCTATGGAATCAGCTCCCTCAAAGTATCAGGGAATCATCATCTCTGTCAATGTTCCAAAAAACGTTGAGGACTTTAGTTTTTCAATAACTGATTGATTAATTATGTATATTTTGTTTGTTTTTCTCTGTCTGTTGTACTTTTGCCCTCCTACCTCCTAAATGTGAGTTAGATATTATATTTCTGTGAAGCACTGTGATACATGTTCACTCATTGTAAGAGCGCTATAAAAGTACCCATTTGTATTGTATTGTATTGTACCCCTCGGGATATCTTATAACTCGCCTTCTCGGACAATTATGGAGGTTGAGAAGATAGGATCTTCATTATCTCGCCTTTCATCTCGTACTAGACGAGACGAGATCTCTGATCTTGCCTCCTCGTCTTCTCCCGGACCCAGAAAGGTCGAGAAGGCGAGGAATTATCTCGTCTTTTCAGCTAGTAGCACTTATACGCTTCCGCACTATCGAGACGGAGTCCGCCGAAACTCCACATAATATCCTCCCGCGTCCCCCCCCCCCCCCCCCCCCCAATTAGTTCCCCTAGCACTCCGCCCACAAGGAGTCGTGGACAAGCGTTTTAACGGTCATTCCGTGTGCATGGCGTTCACTTCCCCCCAACAGCTCTGGGCATTGACATGCATGATGCCCAAACCCCGCCCGTGCGCGACTGGAATACATTTTCCCCACGGCGGCTGACTATTGTCATTTATATGAGATGAACGTCAAATAACCCTGCGCCCTTCGGAGCTCTCGGTGTTATACGGAGAATGCGCGAATTACACATTTTGTTTTCTAATGTTTTTGCCCGAAGGAATGTGTGCCAGTTTTGCCATGCCCTTGTCAACCTTCCATATAAATTTGACATAATGATGGAAGGACACATCAGCCGTAGACAGCCATAATTCGTTCTAAAGCTCTGGAGGGTAAGAAAACTGCGGGTAGGTATAGCCCTGAACATGACGTTGCTGGTTTGCATTCCAATTACTTATACCGAAGACGACGGAACTGTTACTGGCATTGAACAAGCGAGGAACTCGGCCTACCGATACGCTAGCTTAATTGGCTAGAAAGTTAAAACGTCTCTCGGTCATGTTAGATGGCTTATTCTATTGCAGCCTCGGGTCAAACCAAGTATAGCGGAACTTGAGAAAAGAAGAGGAGAAAGCCAGTAACCGAACGAAGAGAGACTTAACTGCGTCAACATTCGGACGTCAGTGTAAACATTGAACTGCGATTATCTTGCCAAGGGCCAAATTAGGCAAGGAAACGAATTCCGGATACAGAAATCTCATGCATGTTTGCAGAAGTTAGGTCAATCTCGTGTTCTCTTTTACTCGGTTCCTATGACTCCAAAGGTCACGTGACAGGCCTGCATCGATTCTCTCACCGCCCCTCCCTTCCTCTCTCTCTTTGGTTGTCTATAAAACTTATCATACTTTCCTAGCAGTTGTGAGTTGAGAGTTGTATAAGGAGGCGACGTCTGGAAACATCGTTTTGTCAAAGACATTAGAGCTTAAAAAAACAAACAAACCCAAACAGTCACAATTTGAAAGAGAAAGGGAGAAAACCAGTAATGACAGTAATGTTATCTTATTTTGCAAGGGCATACTTTTCAGTGTGATAAAGCGTCGTTCATCCAGAGGGCTTTACCATTAATATCACTTCGGCATTGCCAGTAATTATTTTTTTAAAAATATAAACACCACTGGATCGAAAAGGGACACGACATGAATGGACATAATGATGATGATCGAAGTGGAAAGGTAGACGATCCAGATTAGATGTCTAGATTTCACTTATGACGCACATGGGTGTGTGTATGTCGCAGGTGCGAGGTGGCACATTAAATTTTGCAGTAGGTGCGTGCGTGCCTGTCTGTGTGTGACAGAGATTGAGTGTGTGTACAGCGGGAAAGAGTGATTAATTTGTTTTGGCAGAACTGAGGCAAACTATTTTTCTTTCAGATATTTTCAAGAAGGCGAAAAGAGGATCTATATTTCTAATCGTTCTGAGCCGTTGCTCTCATTTAAGAAGAAGAGAACATTATGTTAACATCGAGGGCTCAAATTTGCGTAAACTGTTACATTTTCTCTTTGTATATTAGATAAATACACGGAACATGCGAGGAATAATTTCGTTTTTATTGTGGTTGCTAAAAGCAAATGGATTTGTTTCATAGTTCTTTCCTTTAATTTTGGCTGACATGGAAGGAATGTAGGGAGATTGTGAGAAAAAAGACGAAGTATATAAAATCATATATATATATATATGTATATATATATATATATATTTATATGTCTATTTGTGTGTGTGTCTGTCTGTCTGTGTTTGCTGTGTTTGTTGAATGAGTCAGGACAGCACTAGAAAATCCACATTGATCATTGACCAACGATCGATCACGTGACTGAGCTATTTCCGTTTAATAAATATTAAGATGTATCTCCTGTTCATGTTCCGTTTTGTTTCATTATGAGTTCTATCGATTGTTCCCTTACCCTATTCTTTAAACTCTTGTATCGCGTCTCTGTATCGGTAATCATCAATCTTCAAGGCAACGCGAAACGCAACGCGCTTCAGTCTGTATAATAGCAATAACCCGTGCAGTCGTATTAATTCAATTGCCCGCCACGACGAACAGAAGCGGCCCGCGTTCTTCGACAAATTAATGCAAACAAAACACGCAGCAACCGAAAATGCAATGAAATAGAAAGCCGTGACGGCAAGTAACAAGATTCCAGAAACATAGAAATGAAGGACGGGGGGTAGCCGAAGGCGCGGAAGATAGAATAGAATTAGTTCTGCCCAAACAGGTATAATGAAAAAACAACAACGGATTTGTCGTGTTCTCCGGCATGATGTATATGTGTACAAAGCATGTCAGGCACCTGCTTTCGCAGATAGCAAAAAAGTTCCGTCGAAGATCCATCTCAAGAATGATAGCAATAGGAAAACAAATATAAATGTAAATCTGAATACCATCGTCACCCTTATGACCTATCGCTTGCTCTGAATGGGAGTTACGATGCACTCTTGTTCCCCTCTTTTTTTTTGGAGGGGGGGGGGTAGTGAAAACACACTGGCACACGCGTAAGTAACACAAGGTCATGGCAAGGATAAATCATACAACAAAATCGCCTTATTTACACTTTAATAAATACCGACTTCTTAGCGAGGCATTGAATACTATGTACAGGCAGCAGAAAAAGCATGGCTTCATGTGCGCACTGCCTCGGGAAACATTATAAAAAGGTAAGTCGTGTGTCCTGTATCACGATTGGAAAAGGTGAAAGAACTCGAACTGACCTAACTTTTTTTAAAACAAATTGCGATTACCAGAAAATAAAGATTAGATAAAGAAACCACTATAAACATCCGTCTGATACTAGTATGTGTTTGTAACAAAACAAAAATGCGAGTGGTTCTTTATTACCTTAAAAGTATGGGTTGCCATCTTGTAGTACTGTTTAGTTGTCTGTTACCATGTTACGTAATAATATTGCACGTGACGAATTGGAAGACTGCAATGGGACACGCGAGAGTAGTATATGTACGTTTCCTGCTGTTGTTTCATTAGAGGCTGCGTTTATCATCTTTCCCCTGTTTAAACGGCTTTCAAAAGCCCTTTCGAAAGCCGTTTCCAAAGCCCTTTAGAAACGGCTTCCAAAAATAGTTGCGTTTATAAACTCTTCGCGAACACGATAACTGGTCTATCACTGCACAGCTGCATTGCGCAATTCGACCCGAGGAAAAGAGGTCATATACGGCGTGCATGGTTCGTAACTGCAGTACAAAGCCGTTTCAATACAGCTTTGCGTTTATCTCGCTTCAAAAGGCTTCTAGAAACAGGTTTCTGGAAACCTTTTTAGGAAACCTGTTTCGGAAAGCACAAATTTGCGGCTTTCGAAAAGGCTTTCGAAAGGGCTTTCAAAACAGCTTTGCGTTTATCATCTCGTAAAAATTCCCTGAAAGCCGTTTGGAAAACCTGTTTCTGCCGAGAAAAAGAGTTGATAAACGCACCCTTACCGGTACCTGGATTGATTGACATTCTGTATACCAGTAAGTGCTTTTGAAATCGGAAAGATAGAGGTTTGGAACATTTGCACTTCACTCATTCTTGTTTATACTACAGTATAACTCAATCATCCAATTCCATCTGTTATGGAGACAGAGGGGAAAGTGGTAAGGGGGGGGGGGGTGGGTAGAGAGGAAAAAGGCAAGAGGAGTGGAATACAACGATGGGAACGGCTCTTGAAATTTACGGATATACACACAATGGGAAGCACAAATACACACACACACACACGTCTTTGAATAATGAAAAAATGTATAAAGACAAGTTCTCTCCCTTTCACAGCGAAATCCCTGACCAATCAAATGAATTCCATCATATTGGTAAATCTCACACCACACAGCTGGGAATTGAATAGGGCTGTGAAAGAGGACACACATACACATATACAGACACACACCCAAACACCCACACACGCACACACGCACACACGCACGCACGCACACCACAAAAACACGTTTGTTATCAGTGAAGTCAGAATGGTGTCAGATAGCGCAACGTTTGTCCAGCCGCAGATTCGAAGTGACGTCACGCGGACCACAAGAGCGCCGGAGGCTTTGTGATCGCCAGGCAGGAACAGGCGTGAATTCGTGATTGTTGGAAGAGTCGTCATAGGAACCGACCGGGGACACTAAAAATATGCTCAGTGAATAGAGAAAGCTCCCAAGAGTAAAAAGATGCCTAAATTTGATCATTCACCACGCATAGAATTATTAACTCGCCAGTGCAGCGGAAAGTGTTTTGACATGGTAGACGACTGCATAAAAATTGTGTTGATTAAAAAAAAAAGTGTCTTTTTTTTTTTCCTACCGCGGCATCCTGTTAAAAAAAATGGATTTCATACCAGTCTGAGTGTCACAGACGGTGTAAGAATTTTCATAATCTTGCTACCTCTTGCAGATTTAATGATTTGTCAGGGGATTTAGAATAAACTAAACTCTATAGAAATATACCCATCGTACATCATACCGTCATGATAACGTGAAATAAAAACAATTAGATAAAAGACAACGTAAACATTCAAAATGCAATATCACATTGTTGATGTTTGAAATACAAAATGTTTTCATATGTACCTAAGAATTGATGATTCTTTTACATAGTGACAGCATTAATCGCTTTAAATGCATATATATATATGTATATATACATATAAACCCTTCAAAAAAGTTCGGAAATTTAGGTTTGATTAATCATTTCTCATCTTTCCTTAGAGATGATTTATTTGTGCTTAGTACCACACAAAGATTGTTTAATTCTCTTTAAAATGATGCCATACATTTTATGATTATCATATACGTGGAGGTGCAGTGCTTGCAAATATGAGGTAAGGTCAGAATTGAAAAGTTGCAAAATGGCACATTTTTTGACGTCCGTAATGCAGTTTCCTCGTGATGAGCGAGTTCCCCATTTTTTCTTTGGTGTTCATTCACTGTATCATCAGCATTTTTATGGAGTGAAAAATGCATGGGTTCAACCAAACAGATCTTTCCCACAACTCGACCAAGTTGATCCCAAAAATATTTTATGGGGTTGAGGTCGGGGCTACATGAAGGACAGTCCATTTCTAATGATGCCCTCTCCCCCCCCCCCCCCCTCTCTCTCTCTCTCTCTCTCGACGCTATAGTCAACAGCATGAGGACACGGTGCCAGGCGGTGGGTGCAAGCACTTGGCTCGTTCACCAGATGAGCCCCGATCATGTTCATTGACAATATAAAGACAAAGTAAACATACAGTTAGCACAAAATAATGACAAAATGAAGAAATAATAAATATGAAACTCCAAAAAAATCAAGACCATGCCATTTCACCTCTTTATGTCTTTATTGCGGTTAATGTGGCGAGGTTCTGTGAGATGAAGTGGTTAGAGTCATGATCGTTTGTGTGTGTGTGTGTGTGTGTGTGTGTGCGTGTGTGTGTAATGCTGTGTATGTGTGTATGTGCGTGTGTGTGTTTATCTGTTTGGTTGAACCCATGCATTTTTCACTCCTTAAAAATGCTGATATTACAGTGAATGAACACCAAAGAAAAAATGGGGAACTCACTCATCACGAGGAAACTGCATTACGGACGTCAAAAAATGGGGCCGTTTTGCAACTTTTCAATTCTGACCTTACCTCATATTTGCAAGCACTGCACCTCCATGTATACGATAATCATAAAATGTATGGCATCATTTTAAAGAGAATTAAACAATCTTTGTGTGGTACTAAGCACAAATAAATCATCTCTAAGGAAAGATGAGAAATGATTAATCAAACTTAAATTTCCAAACTTTTTTGAAGGGTTTATATATGATATATATTGGCGTTAGAATTAATCAGTGATTCAACGAACAGAAAAACATATAAGATGAATCTTTTAAAATGATGCATTGCACTACGTTAATAAAACATAAATTGACATGTTTCCGTCACCTTGATTTCTCTTCCCACACCAGATAAAAGTCTTCGTATAGAACTGGAAAAAAATAAAGGATCTAAAAACGAAAATTCTGATTTTAACTCGGTTTTTTTTTGTCGGGACTACCAGGTATCTACAATATCATCCAGTTCCATCATCGCAGTTCTCAGCATCGATGCCATCTTAATCTCATCATGTCCACAAGGTGTAAGAGAGCATTTTCATCGGTCTCACACATAATAGCAAGAAAAGGTAAAAAAAAAATTAAGCAAGGGCATTGATCAAAAGTTTGAGATTACTTATCAAGTCTTGATAAGCTGAAAATATATCCCGGGGTGGTCGAGTGTCGAGAAAATTGCATCTTCTAGGACGCAGGCATTTCCTTTTTTTTTTTCTCCATGAGAATCATCAACACCAACTTACCGCTGAAAGACATAACAACCATAGCCACTTCTCGACTTCCGAAATAATGCATGCAGGCGATACAGTTTTGTTTTGTTTTGTTTTTTTGTTTTGTTTTTTGTCTGAAGAAGAGACCGGTGCTTCGATGATCTTGCATTTATTTTGTTATCTTTCGCTTTTCATTTTAGATTAAAAAGTAGAGAAAACGCAAACCTTAATAATGCCATATTAGATTGTGGATGTTTGAAATATAAAATGTTTTCATATCTACCTAAGAATTTGTCATTCTTTTACACAGTGACTTCATAAATCACTCTTAAAGCATCTTGTGTATGTATGTGTGTGTGTTTAGAATTGACCAGACAATGGTAAAAATGGCATTTGCTATAATTATTCTATTGTCATGAGAGATTTTGAATTTAAGAAAATAGTCTTATAAATAGAATCGAAAGTTCCTGAAGTTAATTTGAAAACTGCCTAATTATTTCTGGAGACACACACACACACACCATGGGTTCGCACATGTACAAGCTGTATAACATTATTTTCTCCCTCCATCTAACCTGAACCCCCCCCCCCCCCCTTTCTCTTGTCCCCAAGTCGGCGATCGTTCGCTTACAGTTAATATTCTTCGCCGTGCACAAGTAGGGCGCAATGCTGAACTCCGATTTTCTTTCTTCTTCATATCCCTGACGTCGGCATTACGGAGAGCATCCCGCCATTAGAATTTCAAGTTACGTTCGTGCGGTGTCAAGGCAACACCATTCAAACACCCCTTTTGAATGATGTTCAACACCCTGATTATATGTCTTTTTATATTTCTGCTCTGTTATGGGTTGAAACATATACTTCCCAATATATCTTCTTGGTTTATTTTTTCCTCCTGTGCGTTGTCAGTCGATACTATTATATTTTGCTGTTATATTAATTTTTTTCGCCAACTGCGATACATAACAGCGTCGCAATACCAGCACTAAATATTTCATCTGAATATGCAATTTTATCTGTGTTTCACAATTAGTATTCCGTGTTCGCCTTTTGCGACCGTCACCCAGCCCCAACGAGAGAAAGTTAATGAGCCCTGTCCAGTAATTCCTACTCAGTGGGACGGGGGCATTTCTTTTTATACGATTATAATATGCTGGAAATTGTGTCCTTGTTCGCCGCAAGAATTCTGAATTAATGTAAGGTAATTCACAGAGTTTTTTTTGTATAAATTGCATGTTAGAAGTAAGTGAGGAACAGCAAAAAGAGGGGAGAAAAGCTTGGCTGCATTCTTAACCATGATATTGTAATCACTGAATGATGACTCATAAGCATGTTTGGAAGTCCGTATCACGTTTTTCTTTTTTTTTCCTTTTTTTTACATTCAAATCATTAATCAAAGCAGCATACTATTCGAGTTTGACTCAAGTTTCACCTGGTTGCTTATACCGTTCATGCGTGTTTTTTACTATTCAAAGATGTTTGATCATCCTTCTTTTACACTCTTGATAGGTTTATGACAATCGTACCCAATGCATGTCTTAAAGTGTACCAACACCCTGAGTATTATGTCCGCTATTTTTGTAGAATATACTTCAGACATACCCTCGGCAAAATATTACAATCATATTTCAGAACATTTTGATATTGTTTTTTAATGTTAATTTCAAAAAGTACTGTAATACGACAACAAAGACAACTTAAAATAGACTTATCGATCACCAGATTCTTTCAATCGAACGATCGCGCTATCGATATCCCCCCCCCCCCGCCAAAAAAAAAAAGAAAAAAAAAGAAGAAAGTCTTGAACGGTAGCGATATTATTATGCAATGTGTAGCGCGATCAGCTAACCTATCGACATTAAATCTCGATACTATTTGTAACACCGTACGCGTTTAAAACTCGCACACATCAGTCCCGGCGCTTGCGGAGCAGAACTTAAATGCGCATAGCACGAGTGCCAAATCTTTATAGAGATATGATCTGATTTATCGAAATATGTATACTTTCAGGGGCTATCACAGGTGAATAACGGCTGTTCTTGTGTATTCTAGCTGTACACAAATTTGATTTTCGGGGGTTTGGTACACTTGTTCCTGTTCTTCTTGCAGTCTAATTTGTTAACGAAATAGTTCTAATTGAAATTAAAGTTTCTGTATCAACATTTTTATTTTCTCTCGCTATAATTTCATTCAGCTTAGAGTGACACATTCCAACGCCAACCGCATAAACAACTTCGAAAATGTTGTTTTCACTTATTGTAATCGGGAATCAATTGTGTCTTAAAAGAAACTAAACTAAACACACACACGACACACACACACACAGACTCAGCTTGGCGGGAAACAACGAGCTGCCTGTCTTCCTAATTCTAACAGAGTTTCCGAATGCAATCTATTTATATCAATCCTAGCTTTTATCATCTAATTGTAGAACGAGATGTAACTTCGTTTATTTCAATTATGTGTAAACACAAGGCAAGTGTCATAATGTGTCTCGCCCATTCGCGTACAAGAAATTGTACGCGAATGGGATATAACAGGGTATTACAAATGAAAAGAGATATAAAAGGGTAAAAATTTATGGCAGAAAAGAAACGTGCCATAAAAACTTAACATTGGGCCCTTAAAGTTCGTTGACCCTTGCCTGTGACATTTGACCATGTGGTGACCATCCACTCCCCAAGGGACATCTACCATCCAAGTTTGGTCACAAACGGACCTATGGATCAAAAGTTGTGACCCATAATAGAAACGTGCCATAAAAACTCAACATTGGGTTCTAAAAGTTTGTTGACCCCTGCTTGTGACTTTTGACCTTGTGGTGATCATCCAATCCCCAAGGGACATCTACCATCCAAGCTTGGTCAAAAATGGAGTTATGGATCAAAAGTTATGACCCATAATAGAAACGCGCCATAAAAACTTAACATTGAGCCCTAAAGTTCATTGACCCCTGCCTGTGAGCTTTGACCTTGAGGTGCCCTTCTATATGATAAAATGTGAAACTTTGTATGACCCCTCTTCCCTCGAAGTTTGATTGCAATTGAAGCCCAGACTAAAGAGTTATTGAAGTTTTGTAGCGTTACGGACAGACAACGGACGGACGGACGGACGGACGGACGACGGACGGACAGACGCCGCAGGCGATCACACATCGCCGGTTTAGATGGCGGTTCATGGCGGTTCTCAAACCGCCGTGAACCGTGTCCCAACGATGGCGGAAAGCACTTAAACGCGATGTGACTACGTTCTCAACACGTTTTGAACACGGCGCTAACGCGGATTGGCGCGGTAGTAACACGGATCTCCCCGAAAGGTGGAGGAGTCCATACCAAGCCCTTGTAGTTGGATGCAATCAGAGCCCTCTCACTCGTCTTCAATGGGTTACAACAAGGAGGTATTGCTTTGATAGGTGCAAAAAGAGAATTTCAAAAGAAACTGCGAAACGTTTTAACACCCTGTGTATTTACAGATTGACATAAGTGATGCAATAAGCAATTGAGTGTCTTCAAGTTTCAACATGCTCTTTTTCTCTCTCTTTTAACTTTTGAAATATCTGTATTAACTGTTATTAAAAGACATACATGCCAAAGCAGAATCCAACATACAAGCGATGTAGTTTACAAATTTCCTGTTCATTTACAGGTTTATATATTATATCAAGTGATGTAATTGCTTGTTTCAACATCTCTTTTTCCCCTTTCTTAATTAAGTTTTCACATATCTTTAACAACAGTCAATAAAAAGACATACATATCAAAGAAGAAAACAGTATATCTACATAGTTTCCTGTTTATTTACAGGTTCACGTAACACATTAATGGTGTATTTCTTTTTCAAGTTTCAACATCGCTTTTCCCTCTACTCTCTTAATTAAGTTTCAACATGTCTGTATCAACTCTGAACTCCGCTATAAGACAAGTCATCGAAAACCTCCTCAAAGATGATGTCTTCGTGAACGAACTTGTTCGTACCATACAAGAAAAGTTGCTCCACAATATGAAGGAGTCCATTTGCCAAGAGGTAACCGACTCGGTTAAATTTGACATTGACGAACAGAATGACGAAATAACGTCAATGAGGAAGCAGATCCATGACTTGCAAGACGCCAATGACGAGGCTGAGCAATACTCTAGACGGACATGTCTCATCTTCAGTGGCATACCCGAGACCCCCGATGAGAATACCGACACCAAAATCATCCAATTTTGCAGAAGTGACCTCGGAGTCGATATCTGCGAGGAGGACATTGACCGTACTCATCGACTGGGCAAGCCGAGCACGCACAACCAAGCCAGTGGCGTCTCCACCAGAGGCTAGTCAACGAAAAACGCTTCACGGACACCTACCCGGAACCTGATTGTGAAATTTGCCAACTACCGCAAACGCGAAAGTGTTTATAGTGCGAGGTTCAAGCTCAAGAATGCAAACAACATAGTGTACATTAATGAGAGTCTCACTAAAAAGCGAAAAGATCTGTTCTGGAAGATCAGGAGCAAATACAAAAAAATAATCAGCAGAATATGGACCCAGGATGGACGCATTTGTGTCAAGCTACGTAATGACATGGGACGTGTGATTGTATCAAGGGAAGACGACCTCACCAAACTAGACAGGAAATAAACTGAACTCAAGAATTTCTGCTTCAACAGCAAATTCTACAATACTCCACAGCCCATAAAAAAAGAAAGTAATATATTGATAGGAATATCTGCGCAATTTTGTATACGAATATATACCAGTTAAGCTCATAATGTTGTGATTATTCAATACACTTATTTTGTCCAAGTTCCCTCTGTTCGCATTTGTATACGACCTTATAGTGGTTAGTAAACTGTTGTATGTATTACATTTATTTTACTGTATATATCTATCTACCCTACACATCATTTCAAGTAGATGTTAGTGTTTGTTTTTGAATGTAGAATCGTTTTTGCTTTTATTTATGGTTGAATCATCTTTTTGTAACGTTTGTCAAAAACCTGTTAAATGCAATCATAAGACCTTACTCTGTACAAATTGCACTCAATGGATACGCATTAAATGTGGATGTGTCTCTCCTAAGCAGTATGATGATACATCTTATCAGTTCTTTAAGTGGGAATGTCCCAGGTGTCTTTTTCAACAAATGCCATTCTGGAACGCTGATATGAATACTAAATATCAGCAGCCCCACCTGGCTGATTTGTCACAAATGTCATGTGATGATGACTCCTCAAGAATTTCATCTGAATTTCCAAAAAGTAAGGGATTAAAAATTTCGCATATTAATATAAGAAGTTTGAGAAATAAGGTTGATGATTTGAAATTATTTTTGGAGAATAACCCATATGAAATACTTTCAATCTCAGAAACGTGGCTCTGTGAAAGAATATCCAACTCTTTATTACACATAGATGGATATTGTTTTGAAAGGAGGGATAGAGACGAAAAAGGTGGAGGAGTTGGTTGTTTTATAAAAGCTAATATTTCATATGTAAGAAGAAGTGATCTCGAAGACAGTGAGCTGGAAATGATGTGGCTTGAAATAAGACTACAAAATCACAATTCAAAGTTACTTGGTATTGTGTATCGCCAGCCAAACAGTGGAAATACATTTTTTTTATCGTTTTGAAATAAATTTAGAAAAAGTTAGTGATTTATCAAAGGACATTTTGATACTTGGTGATTTTAACTGCAATATGTTGACAAAGAATAATCTATCGCGGCAAATCTTTGATTTTTGTGATAACATGCAATTTACTCAATTGATCAAAAACCCTACAAGGATAACGCCAAACAGTAAAACTCTCATTGATTTGATTCTTGTTACAAATAATCTAAAATCATTGGAAAATGGCACACAGTCAATGGGAATTAGTGACCACTCATTGGTTTACCTTATCTTAAAAGAAAAACCGCCAGTATCAAGATGTCCACTGATAACATTTCGTTCGTATAGGCATTTTGATGAAGATGCATTTAAGCAAGACCTCGATACCATACAGTGGGATGATCAGTTTGTGAGAAATGAAAACGTAGAACAGATGTGGCATATCTTCAAATGTAGAGTAAAAGAGGTTTGTGATCGTCATGCTCCCTACATCACTATAAAAAGAAAGTCTAAAGGGTCACCATGGATAACGAATGAGTATTTGAGTATAGCACGTGATCGTGATTATTTTAAGCGCAAATATGATAAGTATAAAAGTTTGTATTATTGGGAAAAGTATAGAAATATGAGAAATGCAGCAAATGTTCTGAACAAGAAACTGAAACGAAATTATTATAAGAATTAATGTAATAAGAATTGTGATATGAAATCATCATGGAGAGTATTGAAACAATTGTTGCCTAAAAAAGATTGTAGTTCTGAAATTAAGATTGTTTTGAATAATGAAATTATAGAAGAGAAAGAAAAAGTCGCTGAACTTTTTAATAAAGTTTTCAATAATGTACAAAGTGAAATTTTAGGTAATACGGACACCCGAAATCTTAATGCAAATGCATTAAAGACGCTACATCAGACTGAAAATGTATTTAAGTTTGTTGAACTCAAGGAAGAATTTGTATTAAAGGAACTATCTCATCTTGATACGTCTAAAGCAGTTGGAGTTGATGGCATACCTCCAAGGTTGCTTAGAATAGCTGCTCCTTACATAGCTGGTGCTTTAACAAAGCTGTTTAATTGTTCATTAGAACATGGCTGTTTTCCGAGCGAGTTTAAGATAGCAAAAATAACTCCTATTCACAAAGGAGGAAATCGAATGCAACTAGGTAATTATAGACCCATCTCCGTGCTGCCAATATTGTCCAAAATTCTTGAGAAAGCTGTGCATACGCAATTATATACATACCTGAACGAACAATCAATGTTAAGCGAATTTCAATCAGGATTTAGACCTGGTCATTTAACTGTCACATGTTTAACCCATATAGTAGAGAAAATTCTTGACACTATGGACAAAGGCAGAGTCACAGGTGCCGTTTTCCTAGATTTGAAAAGGGCCTTTGATCTTATACCTCATCATTTGATTTTTCAAACTAGATATATCGCTATGGCGACTGATATGCCTCCGCAATAATTCATGGTTCTCCTAATAGGTCTATAGTACAATGTCTTGACAATGTGTGATGACAGTTTCACACAATTGGCAAAATGTCAAAATGACCGGTTTGACACATTTAATGTGCTGAATGATCACTTTCCTAGAACTAGGTTCAATTGGATGAATGATTAAAATGTCAGAGTGCAGGTATTTGGGGAACTGATGATTTTTACTTGACTTTTGGCCCTTTTATAAGTTTAAATGCATTTAGTTTCAAGGTATTGAGAAAAAATATAATTTCAGTATCAAATGGGAAAATAGCATTATCTAAACCTGGCCTTTGACCTTTGACCTCACAGTTCCAAAGAGAATCACTGTTAGGTTGAACATGCATAAATATGTAAGTTTCATGATTATACCTGAGTTACTTTTGAGATATGGAGGAAAAAGTGCAATTCAGCACTTTCACTTGACCTTTGACCTTTTGACCTTTGGGCAAGAAACTTCCCACAGAATATATATTGGGTAATACATGTATACATCAAGTTAAAAAAAAAAACCTTTAGGCATTGCATAAATATAAGGAAAGTAGTGATATTTTGAGGAGTTGACCTTGACCTTTGACCCATGACCCCCAACTTCCCTAGATAATCACTGCCCATCGGTACAAGCATATATACTAAGTTCCATGAAGATACCTTGAACCATTTGCGAGATATGGAGAAAGACATGAAATGTCAATTTTTTTTCACAAAATAACCTGTGACCTTTGACCTTTGACCCTGTGACCCTAAAATCCACACAAAGTATTATCCCCCAAGGATATACCCTCATACCAAGTTTGATGTAAAACCACCACACGGTTCTTGAGATATCGACAAAAACAAAACGGGACGGACGGACGTACGGACGGACGTACGGACGGACGTACGGACGGACGTACGGACGTACGGACGTACGGACGGACGGACGGACGGACGGACGACCCGAAAACATAATGCCTCCGGCCACTTCGTTGGCGGAGGCATAAAAATGTTATGTTACGGCATTAATGGAGTTGAATTGGCGTGGTTTAAGTCATACTTCTTAAATAGGCAACATTGTACTAGCATACAAGGAACCATGAGTAACTATCTCACAGTGAGATCTGGTGTACCACAAGGTTCCATTTTGGGACCGCTGATATTTTGTTTGTACGTCAATGATTTTGTAATCTAAATCTCCATCCGGAGACAAATATCTCTCTGTAGGCAGATGACACGGCATTGTTTAATCAGGCAAAGGATCAACAATCATGTGAAAACAATCTGCAAAAAGATTTCAATAATGTAGTTCAATGGTTACAATGCAATGGTATGTGCTTAAATGCAACCAAAACAAAAACGATACTTTTTGGCTCTACGAGAAAAACTCAAAATGATGACATTTCCATCAAATACAGTAGCAATCTGTTAGAATCAGTAGATAAAATCAAGTACCTTGGTGTTACGATTGACAAGCATTTACTATGGTCTTCACACATACATGATATCGTTAAAAAGGTATCAAATACGATTGTTTGTATTCGACGAGTTCAGCATTATTTATCCAAGAGACTTTTAAGAAAGTTATATTACTCGTTGATACTGCCGCATATAGATTATTGTAACAGCGTATGGGGAAATACCTCTAAAGCAAACATCGCAAAATTGCAAAAGTTACAAAATAGGTATGCACGATTAATATTACATGCAGATTATTCCACCCCACAAAGCAACCTTATCAGTATTTTGAATTGGCAAACAGTGCAACAAAGGATTAAGTACCAACAGTGTTTGATGGTTTTTAAAATATTGAATAATATAGCCCCAATGTATTTGAATTCATGTATTAGTAAACGACCAGTATATTATTTTACGCGATATGCTATTAATAGTCCCTTATTTATTCCAAGATGTAAGACAGATTTTAAGGTTCGCACCTTAGCAGTTACCGGAGCAAAACTGTTCAACAAACTACCATTATTCGTTCAAAACTGTAAATCTTTGCAGTGTTTTAAACAGCAACTTCGGATTTTATTATTTTTGCTTTAAGGTCCAGGGTAAGGTGACATGGAAATCACACATACCATATAGGTTATTTCTGTGACCCTGCACGGGAAGGAGTGCGGGTACCTCTTTTGTTTGTTTGTTTGTTTGTTTGTTTGTTTGTTTGTTTGTTTTGTCTATAGCGGTGCCTTGATCATTTTGTTCTACCCGTATTTGCATGTTGAAGGTGATTTCCCCATACCACTTTGTTCTATGAAGGTTTTAAGTACAGATCGTAGACGTGTGACATCTTTGTTTTGTTTTTTAATCTTGCTATTTTATACACGCACATGAATAACTGTGATCGTACTGTATGTATACAAAATTATTGTGTATAATACGCGAGCACGTGTATGTGTGTACCAATAATCTCTTTGGTGTGTACGCACAGTGCAGGCGCACGGGTAATCACGGAGGTCTCACCTTCCCGCTTGTGTGTGTGCATCCCCCATACAGGTACATTATGTGTCATGCATGAGTTCGCTATGCATTTGGAAGTGGAGTGTAAGAAAGTATGGGACGATGTATGAGCGAGTGTGTGTTGTGTGTGTGTTTGTGTGTGCGCACATGTGCGTGTGCGTGTGTGTATGTGTGCATGTGTGTGTGTGTGTACATGTGTGTGTGCGCGCGGATGTGTGTGTGCATGTGTGTGTGTCTGTTTGTATGTAAATGTGTGTATGTGTGTGTGTGTGTGTGTGTAATGGTATACATGTGTGCGTGCGTGCGTGCGTGCGTGCGTGCGTGTGCGGGAGTAATGGCAGGGTAAGATTTTCGGGTTGGTACACCAACGTGTCTGCGCCAAGTGGCCTGCATTGTGTGTACGTACGTAGGCGTGAGGGTTTGTAATTATTAGTTTTTGTTGGGGGGGGGGGGGGGGAGGGGATGGGTTATTTCACTTTTATTCTATGTAAAGAAATATATCTATTGAGATGATTTTATTTCATTTTGATTGTCTGGATTATGATAAGTATTCATGTGTGTAGATTTTAATGTTTTACTGTTCAATGATGTATGAAGGTTAACTTTGTGTTAAGATGAATGTTTATGTATTTTTATCATGGAAGAGCAGGACCTGCTGGTCTTGATGAGACTACCCTGTGGAAATAAAACTGAAATAAAATAAAAAAATAACATGTACTCTTACAAAAAGGCGTACATAATCACGAAAGTAGAACCCAACATATCAGTCTTCTGTGTACAACTTACAGGTTCACGTAGCTGGCCATCTTTTAAGCTATCAAGCTTTAACAAAATTATGCACACGCCTTTTAAAGTAACTGACGTAGGCTACTATTCAACAAACCTTTGAATATTTGAATACTTTGAATATTAAATTTTCTGTTTTACTCTGTGTGTTGAAATAAAAAAAGTAATGAAACTTTAGCATTCAATACAATTTACCCGATCTCGTATTATGGGTTCATCTTTGCTTTTTTCCCCATTTTTTTTTTCATTGCTCCGCCACGAAGTGTCGCCGGAGGCATTATTCTCTTTTAATTTCTACATTTGTTTTGGCATGAAAAGTTATGGCGGTGTTGACACGGTATCATCACGGAGTTTGCGGTGCAAACACGGAGGAGCCGTTCTTTACACGGTGGATGGCGTTTTGAACACGGTCCATTTCAAACCGCCAAGACCGCCACGAAAAATTAAACATGTTTGATTTTTCTGGCGGTTCTCCGCGGTTTTCCGCGGTTCTCGAGGTTTATGGCGGATGAGTGACGGATGACCAGGGTTTGTGTACGGTGTGAACACGGTCTTTGGCGGAGCACGGCGATTTGCCGAACCGCCATGAACCGCCATCTAAACCGGCGATGTGTGATTGCACCTTTGGTCTCCCCTCACCTCCGGTGGGCTCGACAAAAATTAAGATTTCTCTCTTTTTTTCCCTCGTCGATACAGACACTGTAATACTTTAAAGACCGATCATGTCCTCGAAACGAGCCCGACAAGCTAAATCTTATCAGCCTCCCCCATCAGCCACAACGATGACTGTAATAATGTTATCATTGAAACCCATTGCACTCATTAAAATTGTGGGAGATTATAGAATGAAGAATGCATCATGCCAATGTCTCCTAGACAGAACATTATTTGTCAAGCCAAAGATAGACACATCATAAAATTATGCAAACCTGCCCGTAAACTTTAACATTCATTCAAGATTATAGGTGAAAAACGGTACTTTTTGGTCAAAATTCACAGTCTAGTGTAAATATGTAATACTGCGTATTTGGCAAATATCTAAACGACCGACAAGGTCGCGTATATTAAAAAGAAAAGAAAAACAACGGTAACTTTGGTTTCATCGAGAACTTTACTTGGCTGGTCTACTATTATGCAGGCGCATAATGGAGAATCACTTATTATTTTACTTTTGCACAAAACTCATCTTTCATTAAATTGAAATACACACACAAACACACAAATACACACACACAAAACACAAAACACACACACACACACACACACACACACACACACACACATATATATATAATCCCCCTGTTTGAGACGTCTTTTCCCCCCATCCTTTTCGTCTCTAACATTGACACGTGTGGATTACTTCATATCCAATCTACGAAATTATGAACAGAAAGGTATCATATACCAGAATTATCCATCCTAAACACTAAAGACGGGTTCGAGTTACAGCCATAGCCTTTTGACATTCAAGAAAAAAAGGCAAACAAACAAACAAACAGACGCGTTATGCAATATACTTCCGAATGTGATTACATATCTTTGGGGCACAAAATATGAGTACGAATTGTTCAGCGCCCGTAATTCAAAACCGCAATTAAATTTCAAATATCCGCAGGAACTTGATTTTCTATTTACTAATTCGATATATACACTAACTCTTTGCAACATAACTGATTCGAAAATATAGTTAAAAATGATAAAAAAAACTTACTAGAAAACAAAACACCCTTGTGCTCTATTAGGAGAAGTAAATGCGTATATCCTTTTTCTTCTTCTGAAAACAAAATGCAAGCGGACGAAACAGTAAACAAAATGAAGGTAAAGATATATTTTCAAAGAACATATGATGCACACAAAATAAAACGGCTGCCCATGATGGACTAGCCATACTTCTATATAGCAACTAGCGTTCCTGTTAAAAATACCAATCTTTCCCATCCTGCATACTGTATTCGCTTTAACAATGCAAGTATGAATATTATAAGAACAATACATGATGGAAACAATAGTATACGGGTATAGTGATGCTAATGATAGAAACAATAGAAATAGTGAACGATGGAGGGAACTTAGAGATTTTATAAATGATGAAGATAATACGAATAATTTCATGGATAACTTGATATAACACTGACTAACGATCAAGGACAAAAGGGAATCGTAAAATTATACAGATTATTTTCATGAATAAGAGTAACGCTGACGGACGATTAATACCCCCTTCCCCCCCCCCCCCCAAAAAAAAAAAGAAAGAAAGAAAAGAAATGGAGGAGGTGAAAGAAATGCTAATTCAAAGATAACTGTTCTTGGAGAAACGAAAGTGAATAAAAAAAAAAACATCGAGGCTGTACTAGTCTTCAGCCATTTTCGCTAATGGGAATTTATGTCAGAGTCAATACCTATAGGCTCAAATTGTTGGGAACATTCGTTCCTGGCGCAAATGGCTACAAATCTTAAGAGTATATTACCAGATGTGACTGTATACTTTGGGCTAATAAACACAATATAAAGACACAGTATAAAAACACAAATGTGCAAATTTTCGAAGACGACCGATACAAATTTAACTGCGCTCGATACTATGCACCGACCATATACTCGTATGCTACTTGCTTGTGAGCTAAATGTTAAGTCTCTTTTAAGGAGAGGGAAATTAAGAAAAGTAGTATATAGGAATCGACTGTTGCTAAATGCTTTGCATAAAGCAGTCAACAGGACTTTCTCATCAGAAGTGGCAACGACTTCCGCCAGGGTTCAGTTTCACTCCTCAATAGAACATTTACACCTTTCTGTAGCTAATTCTTTCTCCATCTGGAGACTAATGTGCCCAAAAGGCATCCCGGTACATTAGGCTATTGATGAAGAGAAGACGTCGTGCTAACCCATAAAGAGCCAGCCAGGATCTCTGGGGACTGTCATTGCCCGCCCGGGGTTATCATCCATGAAGGCGGTCGCTATGGTAACGAACAGCTTTGCGCCCGCGAGCCTGCGCCGGAGGGACATGAAAATCATCCAGAAGAACATTATCACTGAGCAACCCATTCTTAAGCGCGGTTTAAAAAAGAGCCTC